>NW_026592510.1:13360325-13377791 GCF_907164565.1 Psammomys obesus | reverse complement strand
ATATATATATATATATATATATATATATATATATATATATATATATTCTTGTAATTTCACGAAAAGGGGCCCAGTGATTGCTAATTAGCCGATCTAAGCATTTACCCAGGAGAGCACCGTATTGGTCAAGCAAAATAGCTATATGCTGTTGTGATCATTAGGTGAAAGTTGGGGTTATAGCTATGGTGATATCTTTGGTCTAAGCGAGGCTACTTTTATTTTACACACGATTTTTCATATAGACATCTGACACAGGCCAATGACCTTCTGGAGTCAGCTGGAACTCTGCCTCCCATGTTGTCACACCACAGTTAATCTGTGGCCTTGAAAAATAAGCAGGACACTAAGTCATCACGTTGGCAGGGTAACCGGGGGACTGGATGGCTGGGGTGCACAGAGCCGCGTGTCCAACTCTCTACAGCTCCTCTGCACCACTTCCTAAGGTTGGCCTCTCTTTGTTGGCATAAAGTCTCAGGGAAGTCCCTTGGGCTTCCCTGTTCTTAAGTGGCAAAAAGTCAAATCCAGACTATCAATCATGGAATACAATCTAGTATAACAACAGCAATTCAAGACTCACATCTAATCTTAACTAAGTGTTATAGCATGGTTTAAACATAATAGAGAGTAGAGATGTCGGGTGTCTAGTTTGTTGGATTTTTGCATAGCAAAACCTGTATAATTAGTACTCAGATCATTATCTAGAACAGAGTCCCAGAGGGCACCTCAGGTCCCTTCTCAATCACTGCTACTCTACCCTACAGATAGGCCCCATTCTGACCTCTGCCACTCAAGAGCAGTTTTCATATAAATGGACTCATTTGATACATAACATCTTTGTCTCTCTCTGTCTAATATTACTTTAGATACCCAGCCGTTCTGAGTGTCAGTAGTTTCTTCTCTGTGCTATCCTGCCCATGTATGACCATACTGAGTTTATCCATTCTTCTCTTAAAGGACACTGATGTTGCTCCATTATAAACATCCATGCACATTTATTTTGGCGCACATACATACTGAGTTTTGCAGAATGTACCTTGAAGAGTGGAACTGTAGGCCATAATATAAGTACGTATTTAGAGTTTTTGCAGATGGTCTTCCAGAGTGGTTAAAGCAGCCAGTTTCCATCCAAGCAGCAGTTACCTCTTACGTGTCTGCAGCAGCTCCTGGTACCCTATGATGCATTCAGCACTGGAAAGTCTGCTCAGGGTGTTGTGGTGTTAAACTTGTCGATATTGAAACCCGCTCTTCCAGCTCAGGCAGGCTGCTCCTGGGAGGCCCACATTATGGCCAGAGGAAATGCACACCCTGTTCCCCTGGCATTAGAAAGACCTCTGCTCCCAGCATAGTCCCTGTTCTGTCCTTTCCCACATTGGTCTAACTAGCCGGTTTTTGTTTTTTTATGATAGCAAGAATAGGAAACCAACATTATGAGGCCTGTGTTGACCTCCTGGAGTTTGTCTTGAAGTTTTTTTTTCCTGATGTTTTAGTCTCCTGAGGCTGCTATAACAAAATACCTCAGACTGGGAGAACATAAGAAATCTGATGGCCAGAAGTTCAAGTCTGAAGTTGGTAGATCTGGATTCTCTGGAAGCTGCCTCCTTGGATTGAAGATGGCCACCTTCCTGAAGAATCCTTACATGGTCTTTCCTGACTATGTATCCCTGGCAGCTCTTTCACACAGGCCATACCACCCTTATCCCTCCACTTGCCTTAACTGCCTCTACCAGGCCGCCTTCAAGTATAAACATGTTAGGGGTTCTGGCTTCAAGAAATGACCTTTGTGGGGTACACAGTTCAATCTATAATACTTGGCTTTCTGTGTTTGTGGGTATATCACTCTGCCAACTCTCCAGTAACATATGGAACAAGCAAAGGGAAATTAATTTTATCAAGTTTATGTACAATCAATCATAATTTAAGTTACTACTTGGGAGTATTTTTATAACAGAAATAAAACACATACATATACAGATTGATGGATCCTGAGCATACATAGATCAATGTAATCTCCCCCCAAATCAAGATATATAATAGAACAGTCTTTACAGCCCATCAGAGTTTCTCATGCTCCTTACTAGTCTGTGCCTGTTTCCTCATCCTTGGGGTATGCAGTACTTGGGGTATGACATACTGACCACTGCTGATGACTCCTAAACTTCAGATATAAACAATCACTGTGTTGGTAAACCTTTCATCACTATAGCAAAATACTGGAGATGATCTTCTTAAAAAAAAAAAAAAAGGCTTATGTGGGCTCATGGTTTTGGAGCTTTCAGTCCATGTTCAACTGATGGTGTTGCTTTGAGGCTGTATCAAAGGGCTATTGTGGAAGAAGTAGGTGCGTGAGCAAATGCTTGCCTCAAAGCCAGGAAAACTGAAACAGAGACCATGGAGGAACCCAGGTCTTAGAACTCTTTTTGAGAACATATCCTCCAATCACCCAAAGACTGCCCATCTGGACCCCCTCTTAAACATACTACCCCTTCCCAAAACCATACCTTTAACTCCTGGGTCTTTTGAAGGGGTTCAAGATCAATCTACAACAATCATATACATCAATAATACAGTTACACCATTTTTGATCTGTATTCTTTAATGTGACATCATTTCTTTGAGCTCTATCCATATTGCTGCATACATTAGTAGTCTGCTTATTCTCATTAGTAAATGACATTCAGTTGTATAATCATCCAACAGTTTGTTTACCCATTCTCCTGTTGATAGACAGCTGTGCTGTCTTTCATTTTGGACTATTTTGAGCTAGGTACTGTGAACAATCTTGCCATATATCATTACACGTGTCTTGAGTATATATTGAATTCCTTTGTCATAGAGATAGTCATGAATCTACCGCAAATATTTCACTCTACTGTTTGTTTTTGTTTTACTTAAGTTTTTATACTATTTTGGGGGGTTGATGTGTGCATGCATGCATGCACCCATACTCGGGCATGCACATGTAGAAATGTTAAACAAGTGTCATGCCACTGAGCTACAGCCCTGTCTTTAACGTGTATTCTTCACGCCCTGGTGGTTGTTAGTACCTGTGCTCTGCTCTAGTACAATGACTTGCTGAGTTGGGCTGATTTGGTGGCAAAGCACAGCTAACTGAATGGGATGTTGTTCTTCATGTATCACAGGTAAACAAGGCCATGTGCCTGTGGGTTCACTGGCTACGAACAGGCTATTATGCATATTGGAGGAAGGTTTTGTCACACTCTGTTAAGCCAACAACCATCCAGGCATTTTGTTTGTTTTATCTGAATCAACAAGGTTATTCATTTGGAATATTTTCATTAAAACAGTTTCATGTGAAAGAAAACAAGCCAGTGGGTATTTCACTTTTAACATTTTAGCTTTAAGCCTTGAGTTCTATTGTGACCAACATTTAACAGCTTCTGCTGTTACTTCTGAATGCCGAGAAGGCTCATTTGGAAAACACAGCCCAGTCATGCTGAAATGGTAGGTGTCTGTGTGCTGCTTACGGTGGGCAGCATGAGACCCTGCGCAGAGCACATGACAAATGCATCAGCCTGTTCAATCCTCCCATCAGCTCTACAGGATATGCTGCAATCACGAACCTCTTTGAACAGAGGAAGACGGAGGATTTTAATGGATTGAAGCACAGAGAGATTAGGCGATTTACCCAAGGTGGGAGAGTCAATACACCATAGCCAAGATTTGAATGACGGCAGCCAAGGTCTAGAGTCTGGCCCATTTAATCGATACTGCTTTTAAACTCAGTCTCATTAAAGCTTTTGATTATACGTGGGGAGGAGGTTATGGGGCAAACATTTCTTTCTCATTTGGGGGCATCTCTCAGCTTAGACTGAAGTAGCTGAAGTCTTTATTATTGCCTTAATAGCATCCACTAGTTAGGTGTTGGAATGATGCCATCCTGCCATTACTGCCTTCAAGTGTCACATCAGAAAAACACTGTCCCCACCATGTACTCTTGGAAGACACACCGGGGGATTCTGTTAGAGGGGAACATTATTGCTGCAGAACTTCAGAGACCTGAAAAACCAACCTTCAAGTGGCAGGGCCATTTGCCCACGGCTGTGTGTCACAGGGAGACATGAGTGTCAACATGTGACATGGGGACCCATCCTGTACCACCTGTCTGGAGAAGTGACTTGGGCAGAGGGCAGAGCCTGTGTAAGACTTTGGGAAGGAAGCCAGTGTCTGCAGGGGACAGTGAAGGGTCAACTGGCTGCAGAATGGGCCAGGGAGCTAGCCAGGCACCCCAAGGGTCTCCTTTATTCTACAAACAACAGGAAGTCACCTTAGCATTTCAAATAAGGACCTGATCAGTTCTGTGACGTTCTCTGGTTCTAGACTGAGGAGGGGCTGGAAGAGAAAACACAAGTTTACAGAGTAAAAAGGCACTACTCATTCAGAAGAGGCTGCAGAACTCAGAGTGGGAGGAGCTATGGAATGAAACACACTGGGTGCAAGAGACAGGGCTAATGGCCAATGAGCACCAGGGAGGACTCCCAGGTTCCAGTCACTGAATGTCAGTTCAAATTAAAAAAAAAAAAAAAGTTGGAGTATCAGTCTCAGGAAAGACCCCTGTGCTCAGATTTTTTTTTGTTCTGTTACTCTCCTTGTGGAGTTCCTGTCCTCTCCAGATCTTACTGTTTCCCACTTCTTTCATAAGATTCCCTGCACTCTGCCCAAAGGTTGCCCATAAGTCTCAGCATCTGCATTGATAGTCTGCAGGGCAGAGCCTTTCAGAGGCCCTCTGTGTCAGGCTCCTGACTTGTTCCTCTTTTCTCTTTCTTCTGATGTCCATCCTCTTTGCCTTTCTGGATAGGAATTGAGCATTTTAGCAATAGCCCTCCCTCTTGATTAGTTTCTTTAGGTGTACAGATTTTAGTAGGTTTATCTTATATTATATGTCTATATGAGTGAGTATATACCGTGTGCATCTTTCTGCTTCTGGGATAGCTCACTCAGGATGATCTTTTCCAGACTATACGTGGAGATAACCTAAGACCCCTGCACAGATGTAGCCCATGGCAGTTCAGTATCCAAGTGGGCTCCACTGTAATAGGAACAGGGACTGTCTCTGACATAAACTGATTGGCCTGCTCTTTAATTACCCCCCCCCAGGGGGAAGCAGCATTACCAGGCCACAGAAGAAGACAAAGCAGCCATTCCTGTTGAGACCTAATTAACTACGATCAGAAGGAAGGAAAAGAAGACCTCCCCTATCAGTGGACTTGGGGAGGGGCATGCATGCAGAGGGTGGAGGAAGGGAGGGATTGGGACAGGAGGAGGGAGGGAACCACAGGGGGGATAAAAAGTGAATAAAGTGTAATTAATAAAGAATTTTTAAAAAGATAAATTATTGTAAACTGCAAAAAAAAAATTACTTAGTTGGGTAGGTAGAAAGCAAGTAGAGAATACATTCAGGTGGGTATGAGGCCCCAAGAAAAGAGTGTAGGCTGGGCCTTTGGAAATAAGATATAAAACTCAAAGGGGTGTAGTGCACTAGAGGATATGCTAATTAAGCATAATGGGTTTAGAAATTAAACTCATGAACTCACACAGATGTTTTGAGCTTTGGGAGATCACATGCTCTCAAAAGACAGCATGGAGGTACTGGAGCGAAGGCTCAGTGTTAAGAACACTGGTTCCAGAGGACCTAGGTTTGATTCCTAGCACCCACATGGCAGTTCACAACCTTCTGTAGCTACAGATTCAGAAGGTTCTCGCCTTTGTGTCCACAGACACATATATACATATACATATACATATACATATACATATACATATACATATACATATACATATACATATACATATACATATACATATACATATACATATACATATACATATACATATACATATACATATACATATACATATACATATACACACATAAAATTTTAAAAAAAGAAAAAAAGTAGCGTTAGAGCTGGGTCTTGGTGGCCACAAATAGAGAGGCTGGAGCAAGAGGATCTCAAGTTTAAAGCCAGTCTGAGCTTCATAATGAGAAACAGAAAAAAACAAACAACAAAACAAAAAAGGACAAACAGAACAAAAGCATCAGCATGGATGAGAGCTCTAGCTGGCTACAGGAGAGAGGGTGTCGGGGTTGGCTCTTGCTGAAAGGCATGGCACTCTCTGTTAGAGACCCGCCTTGAAGTCCTCAGACTGTGCCGTCCACTCAGCACTTGGAAAACCATTCTACAAAGGATGGTTTTAGGGGAGACTTGTAGAAGCCCAAGAGAGGTTTCCATTTTTGTCTGCCCACATCCTTACATTTATAACAGAGATTCTGGTGTTTTCTGGAAGCTGCTTTGCTTTGGTCAGATTTGTCTTTCTGTTTAATGGCAGGCGTGTTTTAAATTACTGAATTTGTGACCTTGAATTATAAACTATGAATGAACTAGAGGAAAACACAGTCAGGAAACCCCAAGAAAGAAGGGAGCGACTTTGGCTATTGTCTATCCTGAGAGCTGCCAAATAAAGATCATGTATAATATCAGGAATTTGGCTGGCTACTCCATTGTTTTTAAAGCATTTGCCATATCTGGCTACTTTGTAAAATGCTGATAAGTTTTTAGAAAGATCCGTGCGTCTTTATGAATTGCTTTTAAGAGTCATAATTTATAAAAATATTTTTTATCTGAGGGAGGCAAGAAATAATGAAAGAACAGAGGAAGAACTATAAATTTTGGATCATAGATCTGACTTCTTTTATATACTTCATAAAGAAAAATATTTAGTAAGGATAAGCTGTCTATGATTGAACACTGTCTGCTTTCTGAAAGAAAAAAAAAACCCCTATAATAACCATTGAAATGTAATGCTGTCAGGGGTCTCTATGAGACTGTTTATCCAACCAAGGACCATGCATGGATATAACCTACAGCCCCTGCTCAGACATAGCCCATGATAGCTCAGTATCCAAGTGGGTTCCCTAGTAAGGGGGACAGGAATTGTTTCTGACTCATGAGATTCCCCTTCTCCCTGAGGGAGGAGCAGCCTTGCTAGGCCATAGATAAAGACATGGCAACCATCCTGAAGATACTTGATAAGCTAGGGCCAGATGGAAGGAGAGGAGGACACCCCCTCTCAATGGTGTAAGGGGTCAGGGAGGAGATGAAGGTGGAAGAAGAGGATTGGGAGGGAAAGAGGGAGAGGGCTACAGCTGGGATACAAGTGAATGTATAAAATTATTTAAAAATTAAAAAATAAACACATTAAAAAAAAAAAAAGAAACGTAATGCTGTTAATGAAACCTCTGACCTGACCATTGAGTTTTATTTGTTGACTAAAGTTCTATTCTGCTGTGGCTAAGACACTGAGTCCTTCTGGAGGAGTCTGAAAATTAATTAATTGATGGAACACTTCCTCTAGAGTGGTGGTTCTCAACCTTCCTAATGCTGTGACCCTTTAACATCTTTGCCCATGTAGTGGTGATCCCCAACCATAATTTTCTTTTTTCTTTTTTTTTTTTTACGCTGCTTCATAGCTGTAATTTTGCTACTGTCATGAATGTAACATCTGGCAACCCCCATGAAAGGGCCATTGAACCCTTGAGGGGTCACGACTTCTGCTTGAGGTTGAGAACTTCTGCTCTAGAGACAGTGAAGAGAGGCAGCATGCAGGCTTGGCACAGAGCAGTGAGCTGCATGTTTCCTCCCCCTTTAATAGGTGATCTGGAAGAACATGAGAACACCTGTGTCTTCTGTGTCCCAGGACTTACTCAGGAAGGCACTGGGGAGCCTAAGGAAATAGTGTCTATCACAGATTCCTGGATTCCTGGGTATCTGGAGTCACCATATCCCCATCCTCACTTCTCTTCCTGCCATGGTTTAAATGTTCCCTCCAGCACTTACACTGGAGCAGTCTTCATTATCAGTGGCATGGGGCCTTTGAGGGGAAATGGGGTTAAATAAAGTCACGAGGGAGGGGCCCACGTGACGGGGCTGGCAACTTTGCAAGGAGAGATAAAGGGACCCGAGCCTATACGTGCACATCTTGCTGTGTCATGATGCAGTCAGACAGTGCCATTGCTCTTAGATGTCCCAGCTTCCAGACGGATGTGTTAAATAAGCCACTCTCCTTTGTCCATGACCCTAACTTGGGTGTCTTTTTACAACAACAGAATATGACCTAAGACACCTCCCAGTTTAGAACCAGATGGGGAATAAAATGGGGAGACCGAGGGAGCTCTGCAGATGGCACTACCAGCTGGAGACTGTGCCCTAGGTGCTGGCCTACCCAGGACAGTCTGGAATTGTCATCATCCTAGCTCTCACCCCACAGGGCAGTGCTACCACAGGCCTGGTGATCACCTACAGGCAGAGGGGAGCCTAAAGTGTGGCTTCCCGGAATGGTCAGAGGGAAGAGAAAGGAATGCCTGCTCAGAACACTTCCTCCCACAATTTTCAGAGGAGGAAGGGTGGGGCTAGAGAGGCCCAGACCCTTCCGATCTTAAAATCATTGGAGAAACAGGCCAAGGTGAAGACGTTCATCCTAAAGCTTTCCGGAATCAAGCGGTGATTCACATGCTTGCAAAAGAAAACAGGCAGCTTTCTAGATGTCCAGAAAATATATTTGTAGCGAACTACCACACCGTGCCCCATAGTGATGTATGGTTATTCTATGTCACTAAAAATAGCCTTGTCATACAAAGACACATGCATGTATATGATAAACACATACAGTTTATCAGCAAAATGGAGAGAGCTGATGCTGCTCTCTCGAAATCCCAAGATAATGACCACATCCTGGTATAATTTCGTCCTGTGCAACAGAAACACAAACTCTATTCTGTTTACATCTTGCCTCCTTTCACTTAAAAAATTCTATTTTAATTTTTGTAATTCTAGAAAAGAATTTCTGTGTGCTTATTAAAAGACAATATTTCAATACAGGTGGTAGTAGTGCACGCTTCTGATCTTAGCACTCGGCATGCAAAGGCGGGCAGATCTCTGAGTTCAAGGCCAACCTGGTCTACAGAGTGAGTTCCAGGTCAGCCAGGGCTAGATAGAGAAACTCTGCTTCTCAAATAAAGACAAAGTTTCCTATTCTCATCTTCTATGATGGAATGGTTTACATATATGATAGATATGTATCATATTTATCACATATTCATAATATATATTTATGTGATACACACAGAGGATTGAAAGTATCTGTGGTATTACTGCCTACCCTTCAGGGTTTTAAATATGGTAGAGAAGGTGGCTTTGTCTGCCTCTACAGAAGAGTAACTGAGTGGTTGCAGACCTGGCCCAGATGAGGGCTGATCCTGAAATAACAGCCAACACAAGACCTCAGAACTGGCCTGACAAGAAAACACCAGCTCTGCTAGGTCTCAACATTGCGCTGTTTCTGTGTCAGGACCTCACCTTAGACCGCTGCTGACCCTGCCATCCCTGACCACTGCCACCACAGAATGCCCCTCTTCACAGGTTACCTGGCTACGAGAGCTCAGCTCTCCCTCAGCCTCCTTCTCCAGCTGCAGGAGAAACCCCAGAGCAAGTATCTGGCTTTCCCTCTCACTTTGAGAGCTGTCTTGGCTGGCCTCATAAAATACCACACAGAATGCAGTTTGGGCTGTGTGCGTCCAGGGTCAGAAATATGTTTGGCATGTGTCATGTTTCTTTGAGTCTCTGCCTTCACTGTTGTTTCCAAACAACTGGCTGCTTTCCTGCCCCAATCATAATAGAAAAACCATCTTTGGATTTTGTGGCTTATGTTCATTAAACAAATTATATAAATATATATATATATATATATATATATATATATATATATATATATATATATATATTAAACCAGCTTATCCCACAAAATAATGATCAAGTGACATGAAACTGTACTAGAAAAAATAAGAAAGACTGTGTGTAAGTTGTAGCCACTTAAATCCTCAACCAAGCTCCTAAAGGCTCCCATTTCAGCCTCCTTCCCAAACTGTCATCTGAGGACTTCCTTGGCTCTACTACCAAATGATCCAGGGACCGCTTCCAGCTTGAAACCTTGGCAGCATCTATCGGTCTTCCAACTCCTGCTCTGCTCCCCCCAACACACACACACTTTCCCTTGCCGAAGTATAGATTCTTATTTTCTGCAGCTGTGTCTGTCATAAACCTGCTTGAGCCCTCATCCATTTCAGCTCAGAACTGTCACCTTTCTGCCGATCCTGGGCATCTTTCTGGAGCACCACTCTCATCTCTTGCTCAGAATCCATCTTCAGCTCCCAGCTCAGCCCAGAAAGACTCTACTTCCAGGGCACTTGGGTTGTTCTCTGTCTATCCTATTTGTTCTCCACAAACATTCCCTTCGTCTTCTGCGCAAACCAAACACACACACACACACACACACACACACACACACACACACACACACTCAACCCCAGCTTTGCCACACTGTGTCCTGCTCCTGGGTGCCTTCCCCATCCATTAAAACTTCCCATGCTTGGATTTCTAAGCCTCTGTCATACCTGTCATTATTTCCCTGATTTCTTTCTGTTTTTAAGAATCATCTGTTTTGAGCTAGTCAGTTGAGATGTTTATCTTATCAAACCTTCTTCTTTCTTATTCATTGCACAAATGATACATCTCTTTATAACATTCTCATTTACATATATGGTGTTCTGTGCTCTTACTCCTTTTCAAATAACCCACTGTCATCATCATTCCCTAACTTACCGATTTCTGCTTTAATTATTTCCTTTCTTTTGATTCTTTAGGATTCCTCTGCTCTGGGTCCCCCCCCCCCCCACCTGATTTGATATTTGACTGTGGCTTATTTATTTTAAAGTTTTTCTTGCTTTCTAATAAACGTATTTGAAGCTATGTATTTTCCTTTAGGTGATATTTTAGATATATCTCTAGAATTTTTTTACATGTAATGTTTGCATTTTAATTCAGTTCAAAACATGTCTTGATCATTTTTCAAGATCTCTTTCCTAACTTGAGCGTCAAACCTGCAAGATCTGCTTCACTCCGGACACTGAGTCTTTGATACTGAGATGATTTCATTTATCCATGGGAACAGTTTTTTTTTTTATTCTTCTGTATGAGCATGTATGTGTGTACATTTGTGCATGTATGTGTGTGTATATATGCATTCACACATGCCACAATACACGTGTAGGTCAGAGTACAACTTTTGTGAACCGGTTTTGTCCTTCCATCTTGTGGGTGCAGGGGAAGGAACTTGGGGTGTCAGACTCCTGGTGAGCTCTCTCGCCAGCTCCCATGCATTTTCTGGCAGTGTGAAAGGGCTCTATACTTTTGCTCAGGTCCCTTCGTGCTGCCGCCACTCAACGGTCACAATTAAGAATTCATCCAGAGCAAAGGTTCTCATTTTTGGCTCTCATATACCAAATGGTCATTAAACCTCAGTCCGCAAACATTTATGAAGCTGCTTTTGATTTCAAGTCACTGGCAGAAATCCTGCCAGCAAGTTAAAAAAAAAAAGTTGTAAGACCCAGTCTCATCTAGGAAATGGCCAAGTTGGAAAGAAAAGAGCAGAACCACTGGACGTCTGTTGGAAATCTTAGAAATAGCACTCTGTGGGAAGAGGATCAGGGTCTTTCAGATGAAGAAATGCAACAGGGGCTGCTAGACTGTGATTGACTGACAGCGCAGGAATTGTAGTGGAAACTTAACAGCAGAGACCAAGGAGAAGGGGAGACATTTGCCCTGGAATAGTACAGTGTACTGGGGTACACATAGTCAGGAATCTCCACCGTGGCACAGTCAGTGGAGGGTGGGCCATGAGGGTGGCCATTTAGCTATTGTAAAACATACAAATTAAGAATTTATCCAACCATATTTATGAAACATCTACTTTGTGCCTGGAGCAAGGAATGCTGTTTATAATGTAGAGAATATAGCAGTCCCTCCTCCATTGAAGGCTACAGTCTCAAACGGAAACAGATAATAAACAAACTAACAAGCACACACACACACATATATATATATGGCCACGTTATGTTTTCGCAGTGATGGAACCAATACACGGTAGAGTGATGACGAGGACTATGGCTGACACAGGGGATGCTGTCTTAGACATGGTGGTCAGAGAAGGCTTCATAAAGTCAGGGAGCAAGTCCCGTGAATCTCTGTGGGAAGAAAGGAAGTGCAAAGGCTTGCATGCAGGAATGTGCTTGAAGAAGATGATCGAGGGTATGTAAAAGTGGTAGTCAGGGGTCAGTTCCAGGTGGGCTTTCTGGGCCCAGAGGCTGACCACTTCCCTGCTCCATCGTCCCTCCCAGAGCATTGTCTTCTAACTAGTTTGCTCACTCGCTGGACATTGGGCCTTGAGACATGAGCTCTGGATATATAGTCAAATGGACGTCATGATTAATCTGTCAGATTGATTCTCCCGAGAACTTGGATATAAAGACTTTATGAAGTGATTAGAAGGCCAACTGGGTTGGGCTGGACCAGCCATATTTAGCTTACATGCAAAGAGGAGTACTGAGGAAACATGACACAGGAGGGGAAGAAGCATATACAAGAGCATGCGCGCTCCCAAGCCATCCTGAAGCCTGTCTGTATTCTCACCACTCACATGGCAGTGTACAACCATCTAGAGCTCCAGTTCCAGAAGTTTCACTGTCCTCTTCTGGCTTCTGCAGGTACTTTAGGCACATGGTGCACATACGTGGAGCGAAACACCCATACATATAAAATAAAATAATAAAAATATTTTTAATCGACTCGTTCATCCTCAAAAGGTCCCTGTATCCTTTAGTCTTCTCCTAAGTTCCAGCCCCCCCACCCCAACCTGCATTCTCTGGCAGTCACTCATGTGATTTCTATCCTTACAGAATTGCTTCTTGCTTTTCGTATGGAAAAAGCTCTACAGTAGGCAGCCTTTTGTATCTTATTATTTCACTCAGCATGATACTTAGAGATTAAATCCCTGTTGTTGCATGGATCTATAGTTTATTCTTCTTTTTTATTGGTAAGTGTATTCCATTACCACAGTTTGCTTATCCATTCATTACTTGATGTATGTTTTGGTTATTTCTCTCCTTTCATTTTTATTTTTTACCATTAAAAGAATAAAGCTTCTAATTTATTTTCAGTCTCTGTGTATAAAAGCAAGACATAAAAATAAGACATAAAGGAACGGAGCAAAAGTCATTGCAGGTGACTTTGCTCATCAAAAAGCAAGTGCATGCTTGATCTTAGACGAGGGGTGTGTGTAGGTGGGAAAGGAAAGTAGAGAGAAGACAGAAGAGTGAGAAGGTGAGACAGAAAGAAAAGACATACAGAAGGAAGGAGGGAGATTGTAATGTCGGCTAACTGTAGACAGTTGATAAATCTAACATCCGCAGGCAAAGCTAGCAGGCTGGTGGCCCCGGAAGGAGTTCAAACTTGGGCTCATTGGTGTCTGCTGGTGAAATTCCTTCTCGCCCAGAAGTCAGTCCTTGTTTCATTAAAGCTGTCAGCTGTTTACCTAGGCCTCACCTACATGTGGAGGATAATTCGATTTACTCAGCTTCAACCATTAAATGTTAATCTCATAACAAATTTTTCACAGATATGTTGAGACCGTCTGGTCGAATACCTAGGTGACCCTAAGTCTTTTACTCTCTCTCTCTCCCTCTTCCTCTTCTGTCTTCTCTCTACTTTCCTCCCTCCACCTAGACACACACCCCTTGCCTAACACAGTTTGTGACAAAATTAAGTATGCACTTGCTCCGTGATGTGCCGTTGGCTGCAGTGACTTTGCTTTGGCCCGGCGACTTCGGTACATACAATCAGCCATCAGGCCGCTGCACTCCAGGCTCATTAGAGAAGTTCTCATTACTCTGTATTCTTTCCAACACTTGAAATTTCAATTATTTTGAATTTGCGTTGTATCTATGACAGTACTGTTGGATCTTTTCCCACGCAGCAACTGGCAGTCATGTGTCTTCTTTAGTAAAGTGTCCATTTCACTATCTCGCTTATCTTTTTAGTGGACTGTTTATCTTGTCGATGTGTAAGAGTTGCTTACGTGCGCCAGGTGCAAATCCATCATTGTGCACGGGGTTTGCAAGTATCATTCCGTCTACCATCTGTTTGATCTTCCCAACAGTCTTTAGAGGGATAGACGTTTTTAAATTCTGACCAAGTCTGAACTGTCGGCATTTGCTTTCACACTGTGTCCGTCTTCATGCAGTTTTTAAAACCTTCACGGCCTAACCCCAAACCACACAGCTTCGTCCTCGGCTTTCTTCTAGGAACTGTATAGCTGTGTCTCTTACACATATGTCTCTCTGACCTATTTCAAGTTAAGTTTTGTATGTAGTAAGAAGAGGAAATCTAAGTCATTTTTTTAAACTTTTTCTCCCCCCCCCCCCTTTTTTCTTCCTTCTTTCTCAGTTCTAGGGATTGAACTTAGGGCTATATGCATGCTAGACAAGCACCCCACCACTCGACTATGTCCTCTTTTTTTTCTTTATAAATAAATATCTAGTTGGTCTAGTGTTAGTTTTTATAAATATAGCATTCTCCCATTAAATTATCTAAGAACTTCTCTTGCATTTATCATATGTAGTGAGTCTATTGTTGAACTCTGTTTTTGTTCTATTGATCTAGTGTCAGTTTTGTGTTAATATTGTGTTAGAACTTTATTGTAAGTCCTAAATTCAGATATAATTCTTCCAACTTTGTGAGTGTGTGTGTATATACATGCATATAATTAAATCTGTCTATATTTTTTAATTAAATCCTTGGCATTTCCATGTAACTTTTAGCCTCCGCTTACCAATTTCCATAGGAAACACTGTTGGGATTTGTCTGGTATTATACTGAATCACAGATCAGTGGTTCTCAACCTTCCTAATGCTGTGATCCCTTAATATAGTTCCTCATGGTGTGGTGACCCCCAACCATAAGATTATTTCATTGCCGCTTCATAACTGTAATTTTGCTAGTATTATGAACTGTAATATAAATATCCTAGACGCAGGATATCTAAAAACGTAGCCCCCGAAGGGGTCATGACCCCCAGGTTTAGAACCACTGCTGTAGAGTCTGTTGGACCTGATTGACACCTGACACTATTAACTCTCCCAATCCACAGGGGCGGTAGAACTTATTACTTCTCCCCTCATTTCTCTTACCTATGGTTGATAGTTCCTACTGCACCTCTTCTGTTGAAAATTAGCTGTAGGTGCGTAAGTTTGGATGTTTCCGATTCAATTTCAACTTTCTGGGCATTGTGGTATATAAAAATGCAGCTGGTAATTTTGTATTGGCCATGTTATCTGCAACATTGCTGCACCTGGTAGTTTTATAGCTTGCACCTGGTAGTTTTATAGCTTGCACACACATTGCTAGGAATTTTATACATAGATGATTATGTCATCAGCAAGTAAAGAAATTTTGCTTCTTTATTTCTTTTTCCTGCCTATAATGCTGGCTGTGACCTTCAATCCTGGATAGAAGTGATAAAAAGGAGTGGTCTGTCACCGTTAAGTGTGGCGTTAGCCTCGGGGCTTTTAGTTGCTGCTCTTTGTCAAGGTCATTCTATTTCTAGTTCGCTGAGAGTTTTTATTACAGATGTGAGCTGAACTTTGTGAAATGATTTTTTTTTTATTTTTGCATGCATTGAGATGATTGTGTGGGTTTCTAAACTGGCTATATGGCTTTAGGCAAGTTACTTTCTCTTGTTCAAAATTAAGGGCTAATAATAGTTGTTCTGTGTCTGTTATATAATGTGGGTGATGTCCACCATAGAATCTGTCACTGAAGCAGCAAATTTAAACTGTTCGATCTTCATACCAGCATTAGATACATTAAATGATTTTAAAGTTTTCAAAATATAAAGTTACATTATGAAGCAAGCCATTGCAAATTATGTGAATCCCAATAATTATACATTTCTACTAAGGGGTGGCCTGACTGTGTCTCAGGTGAGCATTGCTCTATTAAGTATCCAAATCTGCTTTACCGCCCGAATACAAGAGCTCACAGTACTTCATGATTTCTAAATAAGAAATCATGTTTTAAAATTGTAATTGTTTCCAAGTAACTCTCAAAGCACGCCTTTTTTCTTTATAGTAGGATGTGTGTGTATGTGTGTGTGATGATAGCAGGGATTGCGTCTATACACGTGTGCAAAAAAGATGCTATCAAATCTGGATAAAGCTTGCTTTAATTCATATTCTTATTTTGTCTATCTCTTCCCTTTGTAATTTATTCAGAAAAATATGAAGGGTTTTGGCTTTTTTATTTTTTTTTCCTGGAGGACGCCTCATGACCTGGATTTTGTAGAGTTGCTCCTTTCACCACAGCCACATTAAACATGCCCCCTGGTCTCTGTATTTTATGCAAATTGGCAGGAAGATATAGAAGTTTCATCAGATTCCACTTGTATTATATGGAGAGAGATAAATTTAATTTTCTTCTAAAACTGTTATTTTTATTGGGAGCTTTTTAAATGATGGCACTCTACCCTTAGATTCTTGTGTGTATAGGTTGAACTTCCTCTCTAAACAGAAATTTACTCTTATTGCTATCTAGTTCCTCTGAAGTATAACTCATACTGGCAAGACAGAGCAAATATGAGCACTCTCTCTCTCTCTGTGTGTGTGAGCTTGTGCATGTGTGTGTACACATGTATGGGTTCGTGGGTTCATGCGTGTGTGTGCACGCATGCATGCTTATATGGGTGCATGCCTCTGTGTGTGTGTTCCTTCCCTAGTTTCCAAAGTGAGGAGGTGATTTGTTAGCCCCTTCCGGGGATAGCCAGCAGGGAAAAGCTGTGCAGTTGCTGTGGCTTCTGTGCTGGGAAATCTGAATGCAGTCATGCTTCCGTTCATTTGGAGTTGGCCAACAGAAGCCTGTTCGTTCAGTGTCCCTTGAAGAACTCCTGGTAGTCTACGATGTTCCCCTGTGTCTGGCCTCAAATGTTCCATGGTCATCTTCACACATTCTGCCTCAGACCTAAAATCAGCTATGCCCCCCCCCCCCGCCCCCGGGAACTCTGGTTCCTTTTAGTGAAAAATAATATCCTAAACCAGTTTCATGGGAAGGCTTAAGAAATAGACTTTTTAAAAAGATAGCCCACTTCATGGTTTAGCATGATTCCTTTCATTCACATTCAATATGACAGGATTCCTTCTGCTTAAGAAGAGACGTTCCCACAAGCTCAGGCAACCTCCGTGAACTCTACCTCAGCTGAGAATTGATGGACAAATACAGTGCCATAAAACGTCTTCCACCGCAAAATCTCCATGCAAAATAAAAGCTTTTGTACTCAGAACTCATAGAATAATGTAGGGTGGAGGAAGGCAGTGGGCTTGGATTATGACAGGGTGGAGGCCTCTGTATATTCGTGTATATTCTCGGGCTCTTGAGACCAGAGCCTGAACCCTCCAGCTTGAGAAGCCCCATCTTATTGAATAGCTCTATACTGTTCTGTGACTTTTTGAGGTTTTCTTTTTTCTTTTCTTTTCTTTTCTTTTCTTTTCTTTTCTTTTCTTTTCTT
>NW_026592510.1:13354678-13360315 GCF_907164565.1 Psammomys obesus | reverse complement strand
TCTTTTCTTTTCTTTTCTTTTCTTTTCTTTTCTTTTCTTTTCTTTTCATTTCTTTCTTTTTTCTTCTTTCTTTTTTCTCCTTGTGTGTTTCCCTTGACCTTCTGAGTGGGTGCTGAGATATGTAAAAGCAATGTATTTTTCCTTAGAACCCCCCAAGCTTATTATAGTAACCCTTCTATGTGAATTCTAATCACTTCCAGGTTCCTCCATTGGCTTGAATCTGAATGGTGCCTTCATTTAGGCATCCACACAGCTAAGCCAGCCACCAATCTCATGAACATAGAGGAAGTGAGGGCCAGGGGTAAGGGCTACATTATCCACTTTACAAAATATTTACTTGAGTGTTTTGTCCATGAAGCCATATCCCCTCGTGCGTTTCAAATTTGATTGTCTGGACAGAAAT
This sequence comes from Psammomys obesus, assembly GCF_907164565.1. Taxonomy (NCBI): domain Eukaryota; kingdom Metazoa; phylum Chordata; class Mammalia; order Rodentia; family Muridae; genus Psammomys; species Psammomys obesus. Next base: position 13,359,912 of record NW_026592510.1, on the reverse strand, counting down.
CAGATTTGCACACAGCCATTCAGAACCATGTCTCTTGAGGAAACAAAATCATAGCTCATCAGTTGTTTTGTGCTTGGTAAGAAGTGACACCATTGCTTCAGGTCCCTGATGTTGCTCAGTGTAGATTCTGCGTTTGTGGTAGTGGCCTCAATCCTGAGTCACGTGGCACAACTGAACAGGGAAGTTGGCACAATTCACCTGATTTTTTTTTTTGTCCCTTCTCTGTGACTTATTCCTTCTGCATTTTCTTCTGTTGAATGTCTCTGTTATGGCTCCACATTTAGGCATTATTCACATTTTACTAAATGGTAACTTCAGCACTTATTCTTAGTTTTGATTTTTAAAAATATTAAAACAGTTGAAGATCCTGTGTACTTGGCCCTCGGTATTTGGGGTCCCCAATTCAATTTTCAGGAAACAGTGTATGAGACAGTTAGTTTCTCTACAATGAGAACATGTCAGACCTACTTCTCAGCCGGAGCTTGCCCTGCCTGCCGTGTTATTAAAAAGAGTGTTGTCCCTTTTATTTACGTGGGCTGCTGGTTTGTCCCTAAGGCAGCCCAGAAACACTTATGGAATCATTGTCTCATAAAGATGCAGACCTAAAGATGCAGTTAATGATTAGCTCATACCATGAGGCTGAAAGCTTTTGCTGGTGTCACCTTCTAAAATTACTCTGCCGGTTATGATTGAGTGCCGCAGGCCTGGGTATACAGGGCCACCAAGGGCCCAGTCGCCAGCAGCATGCATCTGTAACTCCAGCTCCTCCAGTCCAGCTTGGGAAAGATGGGGTGGCACCGCACTGGCATTTGAGCTTGTTCTCCAGGGCAAGGTGTCAAGGGCCCTCATGGATCCAATTGGGTGGAGAAGCAACTGAGCCTCAGAGAGCTTAAGGATCAGCAGAGCCTCTGGCCTGCTGATCTGTCTGAGGAAATGGCATTTGCATGAACAGGCCATCGAAGCTGGAGGATGCTAAGGCCCTCACTTGGCCCTCTTTGTGAACTACACATAGCTCACATAGAGGGAGAGTGCCTTGCAGAGAATCTTGGCTGATTTCCACTCTTGCATTCCACTTGAATAAAGTGTTCAAGGTGTCACCTTGCCATCAGTTTTTGAACAACCACATGTCACTACATTTGACTTGTGTTTCAGCCTGGGTGCTAGCAGGAAACACCCTCATTTAAAAACATTTAGGGAGGGCCTGCCTAAAACAGAACATATAGAATGAAACAAACAACTTAAGGAAGCATCCTTGGACTTGCAATAGTTGGTTGGGGGTCTTCATCTCTGCTCTGCTTGATCAGACCAGAAGGAGGCTGCCTTGCCAGAGCCATAGCTCTGTGGAAAAAAAATATCAACTGTGGTACCCAGCCAGCAGGGAGCTAAGGCATAGATACCCAGTTCTCATACTTCCTCTTTCCTCTACTGCTGTTTCCATTGACTGAATCCAGCAGAAGCCAGATGATGAGGCAGTCCACTGGCTCAGAAGGCCAGCCTTCTGGAGCACACAGTAGGACAGTAGTCGTTGCAGATGCAAATGGACATATCCAGCAATGTCTACTTCCCATAATATATACACTCAGGGAGTGTTTCACACAGAAAAACGGCAAGTGAGGAAAAGTAATGAGGATGCCTGATAGCAGATCACTGAAAGGGCTTGAAGGGTGAATTCCAGTTAGAGTAGGACCAGTGATGTCAGCAGCTGTCATTAGAGTTGTCATTTTGTGTTTATTAGGTACTGACTTTGTGCCAGGTACTATCCTAAGTATCTTATCTGTATTAAACAAACAAGCCCATGAGATGTTGTGTAATTATCACCATGTTACAGAAACACAGGAAACTCAGGTCCTCTGCATGAACTCTCGGCTGCCAAGGTACAGGGTAGAGACTGAAATCCAGGCTCCAAAGCTGAACTACTTTCCATCCTGTCTCTCAATAAAGAAATAGCACATAGGGTTGGGTGTGGTGGCACACGCCTTTAATGCCAGCACTCAGGAGACATAAGCAGGAGGATCTCTGTGAGTTTGAGGCCAGCCTGGTCTACAGAGTGAATTCCAGGGCAACCAGGGCTGTTACACCGAGAAACCCAACTCAAACAAAACAAAACAACCACTAAAAGAAAGAAAAGAAGAAAACACATAAAATGAGTCTGAGGAGTGAGGCAGGGGCTTTCCCTAAAGATTAATCTTTTTTTTCTGTTGCTAACTAAAGATAACTAAAGAAGTTTGGTGTGTTTGAAATCCCTTCTCACAGTAAAGAATTTTAGGCTAGATTTATAAGGCAAGAGTTAACTTGATTATGGGTCATTCACAATGACCCCACCCACAGCAAGTTTAAAGGTATTTTTTTCCCTTTAATGTTATTTTCTTTCCCCTGTTGTTTAGACAGAAGATGCTTTTTTGAGCCTCTGGGAAATGTGAGCAAGAAAACAGTGTCTGTTAAGTGCTAGGTGTTGGTTGGAAACCCTGGTGATGGTAAATCATTTCATGTTCATAGTAGCCTTCACAAGCTGTTAGAATCTCCCTTTTACGGGTGACAGGACTGAGGCCTGGAGATGTAGTATGCTGTCAGAGGTCATGGCATGAGAAAGCACAAGCTCCGGCAGGTCTTCACCAATGTGTCCCTTTGGACTGTGACTTTTCCCAAAGTCAACAGGGCTGTCAGGTGAGCCTTTGGTAAATCAAAATGCTAAGTATATTTTCATACTGACATCTGTATTTACTTGTGGCTCATTTCCAAAAGGAGCAGTTGAGAGGCGCCCAGAAATGGCAGGAGAAAATGGGTTTGGCTGTGATGATACGAGAGAAGAAGAGTGCTTCTAGGAAGTAGCATGGCCGCCTTTGCCAGAGGCAGCGGAAAGAACAAAGGTCACAGGCCCCTCGAATTTGGTGGGGCAGACACTCAGTGAAGGTGAGGCAGCTAGTACATGGCAAGGCCAGGCGAGGGGCTGCATGTCTAGAGTCCTTGTTTGGGGAAACTTGGGGAGGAGGAAAATGACTGATAACCTAGAGCGTGAGAGAAGTAGGAGAATGTGTTTCAAGCTCAAAGACAATGTTCAGCTAGGGAAAGTTCAGCGGTGTAGCAGAGAAGCAACTGAGGATCCATCCAGGCAACATTTTAGATGCCCGTGTTGTAGGTCCTGACGCTTGATCATCATGCTCCCTCACTCGGGTTTTCTTTCTAGACATCCGTGCCAAATGGTCAGATGTTGGTGCCTTTGTGTTGACAGCGCCCACTCCTGGGAGTGCTCTGCTTCTAGGTTCATTTACGTTTGGATCCTCATTTGCACTGTAATCTCAGCTGAAATTTCATTTTCTCAGGAAGGACTTTCCTGGCCACTCCATCTAGAGCAGTCCCCTGCAGCTCCATTTAGTCTCCCTGTTTCAGGTCTCTATGGTCCCTACTTTCTAGTCCATTTCCTCCCTGGGGCTGCTCTGATGGCCCCTCATTGGTGCTTAGCCCAAATACCCCATTTATGATTGTGACCCACTGCGCCTCCACATCCGCACTTCCATTCACCCTCATTCTCAGTGTTTACTTCTCTTTTTAACATAGAGCATACTTGTTTTCATCACACTGTATAACTCACTGCTCATTATGACTCTGTGCCTGTCCCTTGGCCAGTAGGGCATTATCTTTATGAGGGTGCACATCCCTGCCTTCTTCGTTTGCTGACATAGTTTAAGCTCCACAACAGTGCCCAGAAGGGTATAGGATACCACTAATGTATTTGTTTGAATCAGCCTCAATTGACGCTCAGCAATGACTTTGACCGGTTGTCTGCCTTCGTGTTCATTGTCTGGGATGGAGTAGAAGGGGCCCGCTCATTTTACGTGATGTTCCAGCACACAAAAAGTCAGTGAACAAATACTGTATGATTGGTGGCTCCATCCCCTAACATGACCAGTTACCCAGACTTTGGCCCTCTGACTTGCCTCCAGTCCAGACCATCCACAATTCAACACGGACGATCAGTTTCCAGATCTCTGTCATGCCCTGCCCCTTTAGAAATTTCTAGAACACCTGTATCTACAGTAACACAAAATATGATTCTTACTTCATTTTATGCAACTTGTCATTTTTATAAAGATGACTTTGGGTCCATTCTTCCTGTAAATTTGTAATTCAGCCAGGCATGGTGGCACACGCTTTTAATCCAAGCACTTGGAAGAGGCAGGCTGATCTCTGTGAGTTTGAGCCTGGTTTAAGAGTGAGTTCCAGGACAGCCAGCAGTATACAGAGAAACCCTGTCTCAAAAAAGAAAGAAGGAAAGGAAGGAAAGAAGGAAAAAAAGAAGGAAGGAAGGAAGGAAGGAAGGAAGGAAGAAAGAAAGGAAGAAAGCTGTTTAACATTGAAGCTTCATCATGATTAGTTAGCATTAGAAAGAAACTATTGCATCTGTAGACTGCACCATAATTAATATAGGGAATAGTACAGTATTAACATATTATCTAATCATTAAAGGAAGTAAAACTTCCTCCAAATACTTCAAATATATGGACATTGAGGAGGTGATAGGGTGTATCACAGAATCCTGAACATGCTCAATATATATAAAAGTCAGAATTAGTTTCAATTCTGATTTTAGTCTGCTTTATTTTAGGGGTAACATTTTCTAAAGTTACTGTTTATACAGCTTTAAAAAAAAACCTTACATTGTTAATTTTTGACATTTCTGTCCTATTAAAAAGGCTGTGAAGTTTTTTGGAACTATAGGAAATGTAATTAACACAGGAATAAATTAATAATACAGAGTATCGCAGCCCCTGTTCAAATAGTTTCAAGGTAGAAGGTCATGTGATGTGGGCTTTTAAAAAAAAATTACTTCTATTTAGAAGTCTCTCTGAGCTCACAGGTAGGAGACTTAATGGAATCTCACTTGCAAGACATCAGAAGATGAAGACAAGTTGATTGTCTCTTGCTGTTTTTCATTTCTAGTAATTTCAAGCAAAGCTACTTAGAAGCTTCCTGTATAGTGTAATAAAATTTTTGAACATGTCACTATGGCCATTATTTTTCATTATCTGCTTCAGAAGTTGCTCTGGTTAATAAGCTTTCCATTGTAGAACTCAGAGCATCTAAGAAGCTGACAGACATCCTTTGGACTATTCCACAAGACTCAGCTGCCTCTGGGGTGATATTTTCTGAATGTGTCTTTTCTTTCTTTCTTTTCTTTCTTTCTTTCTTTCTTTCTTTCTTTCTTTCTTTCTTTCTTTCTTTCTTTCTTTCTTTCT
>NW_026592510.1:13333846-13354668 GCF_907164565.1 Psammomys obesus | reverse complement strand
TCTTTCTTTCTTTCTTTCTTTCTTTCTTTCTTTCTTTCTTTCTTTCTCTCTTTCTTTCTTTTTCCCCTGCAAAAGAGAGGAACTGACAAAGAATCCCTCAGATAGGCTGAGACTCAGCGTAAGGATAGACAGGACCCTCCTTTCTTCGCCTAGTGTATAGTTGTGTGTTTCTGCGTAGCACATCATTATGTACTTAGCAGCTTAAAATAACACACATTTCTGGCCACACATTTGCCATGGGGCAGAAGTCTAGGCCGAGACCAGGATTTCACAAAGCGGAAGTTGAGGTGCCTTCGGGCTGTATTTTAGTCTGCCGGAAGTATCTCTTCCGTTCTCATTCAGGCTCTGTCTTACCAACTGTGGCTGCCATTGAGGATTCAGCCTTTTGGTATTTGTAGACTAGGGTCTACCCACAGTTCCTTGCCATGTGGCTTTCTCAACATGGACATTTATGCCTTTAAGCCAGGAAGGAGACTCACTTCAGTCCACTAAGCCTGGGTCTGATAAAATGGTGGTGGGAATGAGCTCCTAACCCCTATGCCTTGTTCTGTTGATTCAAGTTACAGGGGAAAATAGCAGAAACTATAGGGGAGCAGGCAGAGTCTTTGGGCTCACCTTGGGGTCCTGTTCCCCTTCTCCATGTTCCACACTCCCTGCACTTCTGACCTTTGGTTTTCATATTACATCTTTTGCTTAAGTGAGTGAAGGCGGAAGAGCAAGGCAGCTGGCTTCTTTTTTGCTCCTAGGTACGTGACTAATTTGTATTTCATTCTTAAGCTTCTTTCCATGGTAGGATCCCTCCTGGTTACCCACAGTGTGGAGAGAGCTCTTGAGGGTATCCTAGGGAAACTAAAACTGCTCTAGAAGAAGGGGGGAGTTTGGCTAGAAGTCATCTATGCTTCATGTGGCATTAACCATATTTCTGCTCGGCTTCTCATTATGCCACCCAGGAAAGCCATTTAGGTTATAACAACAAATTAACACCCAGATGGCACACACTCTGTCGAAAGAGTCCTATAGTTAGGAAGAAGCCCATCCCACCCACAATTTCTCTGTTTTTGCTATAAAATTAGAATGTCTGCCCTCTCGTGAAAGCCTGCAAAGGAAAGACATATCCCCAGAGAGCTAGTTAATGAAAGAATTGTTTTTCAGAGTCTGGCTGGAGGAGAAGGAAGGAAAAACAAAAACCCAAGGGTGAGTCTTACTGTACTGAACTATAATGAACCTAAAGATAATTAAAAGGAGGAAATAAAAAGAAAAAAGAACTACAGGTTGTGTAGTAATATTATATTTTTGATATGTTTAAAATTTTCTAAAATTTAGGGTCCATGTTTTTATAATTACAATGGGAGAGCTGGACCCAGGGTCAATGAGCGGAGAGCAGGCCCTCCCTACACCTCAAACAAAACACCTGGGCAGCACAGGAAAGCTGCCCCTGGTGGTGTGTGTGGGGGAGAGCTGGTGGGCCCTGAACCAGACCAATGACTCATCGCAATGAACACTTACAAGTGAAGACGTGTGGACAAAAGGGTATACCGTGGGACACACTGTGACACGCTACAGCTTCCACTAAGAGTCGCTTTCTATGCTTTGTTTTGTTTATTTATTTTTGTTTGTTTGTTTTTCTTTTCAGGGGGAGTTTGCAAGGGTGGAGGTTGGATACAAAGGAATGGGTAGACGTGTGGGACTGGGGTGCATGATGTGAAACTCACAAAAAATCAATAAGAAGTAAAAAAAAGGAAAGAAGGAAGGAAGGAAGGAAGGAAGGAAGGAAGGAAGGAAGGAAGGAAGGAAGGAAGGAAGGAAGGAAGGAAGGAAGGAAGGAAAAAGAAAGGCCACAGATAGCACTGGTTTTAGTCAGAATAATGAATGGGTCGGCAGTGCCTCACATTGATTGAAAGGTCCTGCACAGGAACCCGAAGGTGCTTGGGAACCCTGACAGCCAGAATGATGGAGGTAGAAATTACAAAAGTAAAGGCATTGTTTGGAATAACCACGCTGAATTTGTCTATGTCTTCCCCACCCCCCACAAGTACTGTTTTTCTCTCACTGGCCCCAAGATTATAAGCTTTAGGGGTGTGTGGTCTGGCATCAGCAGGTAAATATATGAGGAGGGGTGTCACTAGCTTCTGTGGTTAGCGGCATGTCTTGGGACGTGAATATAGAATCACATTTCTTTCTTCTCTTGGAAAGGTCACATGCCAATTCCATTTCCTCCAGGAGGCTTGGCCAAGTCTTACAAGTATATTCGTATAAACAGAGCGAGGTGCCACGTGCTTCTCAGAATGCTGCTGGCCAGAGACCAGCCCCTGACATCTTCCTAGCCTGAGTGGTTTTCAGGCTCTGTCTGTGCACCATCCTCACGGCACATTCTTGCTCTGTGTGTTACATGCATACCCGTGCCTCCTCTGCTGTAAAAGGAGGGTGATTGCATATTCAAAAGGAGAAATACTGATCTAAATTTTACTTATAATTTTCCCACCATTGCCTGTCATATCATTTTTTTAATAGTACTATTAGCTTCTAATGTACATTTTTTTCAAATAAAGTATTTTCCATCAATGTTGAGTGCTTTATAACCTAAATCTGTGTCAGCACAGTTGCTCTTACCTTCTGGTCAGGGCTCATGGCTGAAGCTTGGGTTGTCTTTAGCTTCATACCTCACCAGGACACACCTGTTTTGTTTTTAATGATCTTTTAGCTCCTAAACTATACTTCAAGTCTATCAATTAGTTTAGAACAATGTCGCCTCTAAATGCTTGAATAAATATTTCTTATGGCCTATACAAATTGCTTTTCTTGCCTCAGTGGTTAAAGAGCTCCAGCTGCTCTTCCAGAGGACCCAGGTTCAATTCCCAGCACCCACATGGCAGCTCACAGCTGTCTATAACTCCAATTCCAGGGGCTCTGAAAATTAAATAAATTTTTTAAAAATGTTTTTCTCCTAAATCTTGAATAACATTCCAATGGTAATGTTTGAGTCTCCCCAGTAAAACTTTTATCAAAATCCAGTAAAATCTTTCCAAATGATTGAGTCATGTTGGATATTGCAATCCAGTAATGTACTTGAGAATGTATCTGCTAGATTTATTCTCAGAGAGCAATTTAGGCACCAGTGAAATCCAAGTCCAGTGGCGTACATTTCACCCTTGCATATTCAGATGACCACATACGCTGACTGAGCCAAAACTTGTCATATTGTTTTGACTCAGTAGCACAAAGAACAAATGAAATGTGTGGTCTGCGTGTTAATGAAATTACACCTCGCAGAGGACCATGATTTAAATTAGTTGAGTCTGTGAGTGACACAATTCTGAACACAAATGCTTGGTTCCTAAGACTTTTCTCAAGGTTTAGTATTCATCACATATCTTCAGGGTTTCCTTTATTCATTGGCCCATGGGATTTCTATGTTCCAGTCATAGTTCTAGACTGCAAATGTCACAATGGCCAATAAAGATGTTCTAGGTCCTAAGACACTGATACCTTGTTTAAAGCAATTAGGAAAAGTATAGTTTTTTTTTTTTTTAAAGCATAAGCTGGGCATCAGTCTTGTGCAGATAATTAATGAGCTAGTCATGATCAAGGGTGATGGATGAGGATTCGGGAAGGGTTTCATTGGAAAGGACTACTTGGAATGAGATCCCAATGTCTGGAAGGATGGGCTGTAGGAAAAGTGAAGGAAGAAGACACTTCAGAAGTTTCTGCTGGTGCGCTCTTGGAGTTTGTGGCTGTGATGTGTCAGGAAAGAGCATGGTCTAATATAAAGGCCAGCTTTTGTATGGCATACAGAGAAATTTGAGTTTAATTGTTGACATAACCAAAAGATCCTTGGAGCATCTGTTCCACAAGGGTAGTATGGAAGCCAGAGGCCCGAGAAGATTCTGCTCAGGGTTGGTTCTCATACTTGAGTCTAACAAAGGTTGGCTGTGACCCAGTTTTTTCTTTCTGATAGGAAGAAAAAAATGTTCCTAGTAGAGAAGAGACTTTGGCCTACTTTTTCTTCATTGTTGCTGGCTATCTAAGCCTCTGCACTTGTGAAAAGCTATAAATCATGTTTTGCTTTTGAAAAACCTTGACCACATTTTAATCACACTGCTCCAAAGACTGCCATGGTTTCTTAGACATTTGACTTTAGTGGATTGCTTTCTAAAACTCAGAACATGTTTTGTCTTCTGATGAGGCAGGTCTAGTTAGGCGAGAGCATGAACCAGGTCCTTATAACCTGCTGGGCATCTCACCTGGGCTCTGTGGGGTCATGGTGGGGACAGGGGCAGAGGCTGAGCTGAACATCCCTCCCTGCTCTTGCAGAGAATGTTCTTTGTGAGCACTTTCAAAATGATTACTAAGAATTAAAGCAATTATTGGGAGTACAAACATCGTTTCCAGCTTGAATGAATTTTTCATCGGGGACCCTGCTTTTTGGTGTGGCAGAATACAGATGAGCACTGGGGCCTGAGAAGCCTGGCAGGCACTTCACTACCGAGCACATCTTGCTCTGATCTGATGGGTTCTGCACACCGATTTTAGTACTCCAGTATTAATGCTATTCTATTACATTTAGAAAATGCTGGTTTTCATTGAACACTGGCTCAGGCTGTGTACTAATTCCACTTTGTCCTCTGGGAGCTTTCAGGCGTTTCATATTCAGAAGCAGTTTGCCAGGCTATCCTAAATACAGGTTATATATGAGTGAAAATGAAAAGAGGATTATGATCATTTATGTTTTTTATTTATGGTGCTTTACATTTCCAAAAACACATTCATACCTACTTTGTGTGTATCCACATGACAGAAATTACAGGAGCTCTCAAGATACCCCACAGAAGAGGTGTCAACACATATCAGACATCAAAGACCTACTCAGGCACAGGCTAACAACAAAACTGTCCACCAGTTCTCTTCAAACCTCAGAAAGGCTGTAAATTGTGTTCCCCAATATTAAGACTAACTTTTCATGAGTTAACTTTGTATCTAGTTACTTTGTTAAAAGTGTTTATTAGGTGTAGGAGTTCCCCAGTGGAATGTTTAGGGTCACATTTTTTATACTATCATATCATCTGCAAATAAAGATCCTTTGACTTTTTTTTTATGTTTGTATACCCTTGATTTTCTTCAGCTGGCTTTGCTCTAGCTAAGACTTCAAGTATATTGATAGGTATGGAGAGAGTGGGAAGTCTTGTCTTCTTCCTGCTCTTGGGGGATCCTTTCCTTCTGTTGGGTTACCTGGTCTTGTCTCTGTGTGATGTTTTTTTTTAATCTTATTATATTTTATTTGTCATGTTGGTTATCTCTTATAATCCTGTTCTTTTCTGATGAGAGACAGAAAAGGAGTGGCTCCACGGGGGAGGGGAGGCAGGAGGAACTGAGAGGAGTAGAGGGAGGGCAAACTATAGTCAGGATACATAAGAATGGAATCTATTTTCAATAAAAAAATATTTTTATAAAAGCTAATCATGTGCTTGTTATGATACAAGTTCCTATGAGCCCACAAAGCTTCCTACATGAGGCTTTTCAGTTTTAGAGGCCCAAGAAGATTCATAGGCCACCGCTCCCTAGCTGACTTGCATGGGTTTAAATGGAGAACGTATGGTATAAAAAAATGGATATGTCTGTCATGTGGTGTTCCATTATCTTTAATTGTTCAAGAAAGACAAAGACCCACTAAACAAGTCTAGGGACGCGGATAAAAAGAAGTGGTCCAAAGGCAAAGTTCAGGACAAGAAAGCTACATATGCCGAACTCTGTAAGGAAGTTTGTAGCTCTAAACTTATTGCTCTAGCTGTGGTCTCTGAGAGACTGAAGCTATTTGGCCAGAGCAGTAATTCAGGAGCTACATAGTAAAGGACTTACGAAGCTGCTTTCAAAGCTCAGAACCCAAGTAATTTGCACCAGAAACACTAAGGGTAGAGATGCCCTGGCTGGTGGTGAAGATGCATGATAGGTCCAATAAACTACATTTGGAAGAATAAAACTTTATTAAATCAAAAAGAAAAAAAAAAAAGAAAAGAACAGTTAGTCCCAGAAAAGTCAGCTCTTAGCTGAATTGTGAGGTCAAGGAAGGTTTGTGTGACTTGTCCTCCAGCTTTGAATATGTCCCTCCCTTTATGACTTCAAGCTTGTTCTCTGCTGTCATTGGGCAGACGTCTTTTGAGAAGAAAATGAATAAAAGCTGAACCCATACTCTTCCATAAGACTTATGCTTTTAAGAGATATGTTCTTAGGAGACATTTGGGGATGAGGAAAATAAGGACTCTGTAAACTGTAAACTGTCATCTATTTCACTGTAACCCCTGGCCAGTTTTGGTCACAGAAAATCAGGGAAAGTGAGTCTAAGCATCTCTTAGAAAGCACATTTGAAAACTTAATAGCTTAATATTAATAGCTTAGTAACACAGATTTTTGGATGAGTCTTTCCAAGCTACTCTTGAATGTGCTATTTTTCACTTTTCAATTAGTGTTTGGCTATTTGAGACAAAGACCATGTCTGATATTGCCCTGTTGTGATAAAGCTCTGGCCTTATCTTTGTAGCAGGAGCTGTGCCTCTGCCAAGGGAGTGGACAGTTGAGTCATGAGGTCATTGTTCAGTCTGTGGCTGCTTGTGCTGGTCACAAAGACAACACTGCTGTTTCTAGGGACTGTGATTGCCAAAACCACTGTGGACAATGAGCTGCTTTCCGAACATCAGAAGGCTTTTGAGTTGGGAAATATTGTCTCCCACGCCGGCACTTCTAAGAGAGGAATTTAGAATAGTTTTCCTTGGACACATGGAAGCATACATTACAACATTGTCAGAGGCTTCTCAAGGTGAAAAAGCGTAAAGTAGGCTTTGCTTTCCCCTTACACTGGCCAGCAGATTCTTGTTACCAAGTGACCTCACAGGCCAGAGACATCTTGCAGTAGCATTTCTCTCTGCAAATGCAGAACACATGGAACCTAGCTACGTGTGAACCATATGTAGACACTAATCCTTAGTCACACCCAGGCACTAAGCCCATGGCGTAGCATTCATGCCTTTGCTTCACTTACGTGCTGGAGCTATGTCTGATGTGTGAGCTTTGCCTTGCCTCTCCTGTTGAGGTATGAAGAAAACAGGCTAATTCTGTTGGGTCTTCAACGCATTCAAGAAGAGAATGGATTGAATCAATGAATCCAACACACATATATTATTCTAGATTCTTTGGACACGTCCCAGACCAAATGAATGCACAGTCTGAATGCGAGGGGCCTGGGACTTTGTACTTTCTAAAAGCGCCTTTGACGTTTCAGGTGTTTGGTAGCTAGTTTATCAAATGATCTTGAAGACCATTCCAGCTTTGATGGGTCTTTGGGCTTATGCAGAATAACATAACATACTTTGTTGCTAATCATAGCCACCATTGGGTTCCAATTAATTACTTTACTTTTGCCAAATGCCATGGCTTAGTCACTAGTAGAAGGCAGATCAATGATATAAAACATTTTTCTGAGGAGCCTGCTGGGCCTTGTTCACACATATTGTTCCTATTATGCTCATGGACAAGAGTCATAATAATGATCTAACACTCTTTGTCTCAGTTATGGACTTTCTATGAACTTATTTACCTTCCGTAACCAATATCACAGGGTTTTTATTATGTGCATTTTATAGATGTAGATAGTGGGGCACAAAGAGAACAAAGAGTTTGCCCATGGTCCCACAGTTGATAAGTAGTGAGTCCAGAACTTAAACCTAAACCATCCAACACCAAGACCTGGGCAGTCAGTCTCTACACTATGTGGCTTTTGTTGGCTTTTCCTCCAGGGTTGAAGGGTAGTTGGAATGACTCCAGTTGGTCAGCAGAGCTGACACAGCAGGTCTCACACATGTCAAAGCATGACAAGGAAGCAGACTGAGAAGAAACAGGACACACACGGGTGGCTGGCATGAGGCAAGTCGAGAGCAGACTGCAAGGAGCATGGAAAGCAGCCATGGCAGTGGCCTCCCTCCTGGACCAAAAGTTAGGGAAGGGCAAAGGAAAAGTGAGAGAACAGGAGAAGACACAGAAAACAGCAAGAACAGATTTTCTCCAAGTAAGGTGAGATCAACGGCATCAGGAAGTGCTGTGTCAGATACGTGGAAACCAAAGAGGAGGTAGAAACAGCTGTGGCATTGCCTTCAGGAAAGGCTTTCATAGCATTCGAATACTGAAATGCTGGATGACAAGGTACGAATGGGGTTAATGTGCTGTATTTAATTCACACAATCTTGTGTAATGCATTAAACGGGAGGTTAACACTATCAAAACCCCTCTCACATCACGACAACATGTCCAAGCAGGTGGCTCTGCTGTCTTGAGAAGCCTTTGAAGTCATTCTCCTCTCAGCACTGGCTCACTCACTGCCTGGGCTCTGCCTCAGCTCAGGCTGCCCTTTCTTTCTGGGCCTGTTTGCTGTTTGCCTGTATAGCTGCTAGGGCAGCCAGACTGGCCAGGCCTGCTCACTCTAATGGCTATGGAATGCAGAGGCAGGGCCTTGCTGCAGCTTTCTGAACCCAAACACTTCCCTGCTAGACATACAAGGAAGAGGTGACTGTGGATTTCCTTATTATCTCTGGAGACAAGCCCCCTGTCCCACTGCCAGGCTCGGTACCACCCACTTTCTCATCACACCCTTTCCATCCACTCCTTACCTGCCTCAACATTGGCAATGCCAACGTGGATAAAATTGATGTTAAGAGGATAATTTTTAATTAATGAATTTAATTAATTTTTAAACTCACTAATCAGACCATTCTCAGGGGTAACTGAAGGGCCTTAGTGCTGACTGCCTTCCCTGATTTGGCAAGATGGGAAAAGGCAGTTTTGTAGCTAGGACCGAGCTTTTCAGGGACACGCAAGGCTTTGAGACCAAGATGTCAGGAGAAGGCCTTCCATTGCGGCACTTAATTGTTGTTTTTGAGTGTTGGGAATCCTTTTTCCTGATGCTCTAGACGAGGATGCAGGAAACTTTTCAGACAAAAACACAGAACAAAAAGCTATGGTTTTGTAAGAAAATGTGGTTGTCTGTACAGACATCAAATGGAAAATTTGCCCTTATGCCCTTAAGCAGAACACTGGGTGTGTGTTTTGTGTGTGTGTGTGTGTGTGTGTGAGAGAGAGAGAGAGAGAGAGAGAGAGACAGACAGACAGAGACACACACACACACACAGAGAGAGAGAGAGAGAGAGAGAGAGAATTTTCCAATACCTCATTGATGTGAACAAGTAGGTCAGGCCACATCCACTCAAATCCAGAACTGAAGAAGTGAATGCATGCCTGGCTTGACCTTTTCATAAGGCATGCGCTATTGTATAAACTAGGAGGCTTTCCTGTCTGTCCCGGGGTACACACAAGTAAGTGGGGAAGGAGGCTGTTCTCACACTCTTTGAGGTGATGTAACTGTGTCTTGCATTTGCATGACTTCTAAGGATGGTAGAATCCATGCATACATGTTATCCTTAGTCTCACAAGAGAAGGGGCTGTTAACCTGGTCTTTGTGACAAAGAAAACAAAGAGCTAGAGAAATTAACCAGTTTGTGCAAAGTCACACAGAGTGTAAAAGTTAGGGCTGGACTAGTAAACATGCTGATGGTACTTACGAACTTTATGTTTATCCTCTAGTTTCATGATATCTTCCCAGTTGCTTCCATACTTCCCTCAGCTTTCAGGAATTGTTATTTATACTCACTTGGAGAATGTGTGTTTCTAAAGTGATGTGTGTATACCATGAATGTAATGTCTTTGCTTGTGGCTTTATTCATATTTGTTATTATGTACTTAATAATATGTTATTATTATTACTGTGTATGCACATGTATAGAGACCAGAGAACAACTTTATGGAGTCTATTCATTCTCTTGGTTCTGGGGATCAAACTGAGGTCACCAGGCTTGCATGGCAAACATTTTACCCACCAAGCCATCTCGATGTCTTGGCCTCTAAAGTTGTATGTCTCTTCACCACCTGATAAATACACTGAGTTTGGGGTGTACGGTTTAAATGTCATTTAGATTGCCTCAAAACACCAAATACTATGCTTGTTTCGGTAAATGTTGGTGGGTGTTATCTTCTGGCCCACTCTTCTGTCTCGAGCTTCCTTCCATACCTCAGTGGCTGATTTGCAAACCACGCGGTGGTCACCTCCCATTGCCTACGGATGGGCTTGGTCATTCTTGTGCTGGAGGTAGGAACTGTGGATGGCTGACTCACTCCATTACCTCATATCCACAGCAGGGAGTCTTCAGGGTTAGGGTGTGAACTCTGGTCATCCGGCTCCACCACATTCACACCCTTTCCTCTAGGTAGTGTCTAAATAAATAAATAAATAAATAAATAAATGTATATTAAGGACCAATCAGATAGCTCAGCAGGTACAGATGCTTCTTGTTAACCCTAGCAATCTGAGTTCAGCCCCCAAGACCCACATGGTAGAAAGAGAGGGTCCCCTTTACACAAGCTGTCCTCTAACCTTCATATGTATGTCCATGTGTTAATACACACGCACACTGAGCGTAATGCAAGGCTGAAAATACTTAGCTATGAATTTCTGTTGATGGCTCTTGTGCTCCAGCCCCTCTCATGACAGCCTAGTGAGCCATGTGACTTACTCTTCTCCACCTGCTCTGCCCACCATCGTCGCTTGGTGCATCTTGTCACAGGTCTCTAATTTGTCATGGCCCAAGTGGGCTTTGAACATAGCTGATGATTCTGACTTTCCCTGTGTCTCCTTTCACAGGAAGTTTCATCTCCTCCTGCAGCTGTTGTCCAGGTACCTATCTTAACCCTTTAAGGGTACTGAACATCATATTCATCCTACTTACCCCTTACTCACTGTAGAACCTAGAATAGCATCTCTTGTACTCAGAAAGATACAGCAAACACTGAGTGAATGCTGTTAAGTCAAGAGAAACTGAGTGGTTCCAAGACAGACAGCTGGTGTCAACCAGTTTACTCCATTGGCTCTTGAAGAGTCTGAAGAGATATGGTGAGTCCTCACAAAGAAAGCATCTGTATCTGAGTGCCTGTCAAATTGCTGAGCTATTCCCTTTGTGTGGTCCTGTGTTACAGTGGCCAGTCTGGAGGTCACAAGGATGCAGGCCACTTTCCTTCATTACCCAACCTACACCTGAATCAAAATCACTATTCAGTCATGGTGCTAACCACTCCCGCACAGCATTTGAGACAGATCTTATCCAGCACTAAAGGCTGACATTTAAGAAAATGTATTTGCTCCACCTGCCTTGCTCTACACTCGTGTGAGCGTGTGTGCATGTGTTTTGTGTGAGTGTATCCACATATGTCAGCATGACAACAGGGCAGCTGGAGCTCAAGACCTTAACATTGCTAGACATAAGTATGTCAGTAAGCGGTAGACGGAATCTTCTGATTGGGAAGAGAGGACGATTTAGAAGGAAGCATAGCGGCTCAGCCAGTATGAAAGTATTCAACTGCACTGAGTTCATACCTAAAAATGGCTATGATAGTAAATTCTAGGTTATGTATATTCTACTATACCTTTTTAAAAACATGTATCTGTATGTTTCTTGTGTCTTTTCTTTGGCTCTTTTTCTTTCTGTTTGTTCGTTTTGCCCTATTTTGGTTGATATTAGTTTATTTTATTGTTTTGGATGCCTGTTTGTTTTCTAATGAGAAAGAAAGGGTGTGGATTTGGGTGTGGGGAGAGGGAAGGATGTGGGAGGAGTTCAGGGAGAGGAAACTATAATCAGAATATATTGTACGAAACAACAAAAACTATTTTAAATTGAACAAAAAAGCTCAACTATTTGGTGTTGATACTTTCATGGTGAGTAGTAGGGGCATGTAGAGATTTAGAGGGCAGTGAAGAGGTAGCTTGGCCCCACTTATTTTCTATGATCTTTTTTTCCCTACAACATTTCCCTAAGTCTACAGCAAACAGGTACCATGATCTAGGTGATCACAAAAGTGGATTTCTGACTCTTACAGTAGACCAGCATGGGGAAGGAGCCACAGTGGCTTCTTGATGACCATAATGTTCAAGTATACGCTGGATGCACACAAACTGCTCCGTTAGCCCGGCCTATTTATGCTGCTAGCACAAGAATCCCACAGAATGGGCAATTAGTAAATGAGAGAAACTCACTGCCTCACAGCTGGAAGTGGGCAATCCAAGATCAGAGTGCCAGCACCTGGAGAGAAGGCAAATGATGAGGCAGCTCCTCCAGATGTTGTGCAGGGATACATAAGCCTACACAAGGGGATGAGTGTCCATACCCTAAGGATCTCTTAATGGCTCCACTGTTACATCGATCATGTTGGAAATGTGAAATCCGGAAGGGACATTTTTGAACTTTAACAGCCACTATTGATTGTCCAGGACAGGTACAATGAATTCTCAGTTGCTACATGATGCCGTCTCACTCTTTTGACTTTTGACTTATACAAACTAACCGTTATGCCTATGAATTTGGGATGGGAGAACAGTTCAGGGGATTGAAACCAAAGCCTGTGTGTAACAGACAGGATTCTCTATCACTGAACTAATCCTCCTATCCTTTCCTAAACTTTTATCTTGAGTCAGGATCTTACTGAATGTCAAATTGGCCTTGAACTTCTGGCTAGATAGCCAGAAGTGACAGCATTGAGATTGTAGCCCAAGGAGCGTCTGTGGAGCCACAGCTGGCATGTCTGGCTACACTACGAATCTTAGACACATTATACTCCGTGCCGTTCTTCCTCCCACTCCCCAGCGGAACGCCCACTAGGAAGAGATTTAGCATTTTCTTTTTAAATTGTTACATGAAGAAACAGAACTGATATCTGATTTGCTTTTATATTCTTCTCAGTGCCCAGGGCAGTCTCTTATACATACAGCCCATGGTTGTGGATAAAGTAGAAGCAGATATTGCGCCCGTGTTAAATACCACCCACTTGCACGTAGCCAGAGCTAATAAAATAGTAATGGTTGTTAAAAGACTATATCCAGAAAACAGAAAAGATGGTGGTCGGGTGTTCCCTGGTGGCAAGGAGGGGTGTCTAAAGTGAAGAAGAATAGGAAGAGTTAGAAACCAGAAAATCTGGCCTCAGAGTTGAGAAAGTGTGCTAGATTGGGACTGAGGCCACACCACAGTTCTTACTCTGGGTGCTCCTTGCTCTAATTTGCTAGAGGTAATTGCTGTCATTACTTTTTGTGTCTTTACCCCCACGTCTTGGGAAGACAACATGACCCATTGGTGCCCTTTTGAAAAGCTTGGCATTCATAGAAGCCTCTTTCTGGAAATACTGAAGCAGCGTATTAGAAATGCTGCTCTTAAGGGGGCAGTGCCCTAAATCAGTAGGAATTGCCTGTGCTGTGGTCTCTCTTCCCAACCGGTCACCATTCTTCCTTTCTGCATATTCTTTCCAGGCCTTTGAAACCGAAGAGAGAGCGGTGGGTATTTGGTTACAGTCCCGCTCTCTGCTCCACCTCATCCTGTTTCCTTTTTAGTAGATGACAACAGAGATTAAAAAACTCCTTGCAGTTAAAAAAAAAAGTATGCCATATGGATTAAGATGTGTCTGATCTGGTGTGGGCGCATTAACGTATCGCTCTGGAACTTTCCACCTTGGTAAACAGTTCTATTTTTTTTTCTTTACTACTGAGTTTGCAGCCAACAGTATTCATTATTTTAATTAAAAAGATTCTGTGATTTCTTTTCCCAAATATGGTGCTAAGTGTTCTAGGGGGAATACCGCTGCTTATAAAAAGAATGAGTTGTGTAGTGGTTTAGAGTATTATGCACTTCCTATTAGGTAAATGTAATCTATTATGATCAAAGTAATCCAAAAATAGTAGCCTGTTTTCATCATATGCTACATTGTTATCGCTACTAGTTCCAGACATACTCTGATGAAGTACTCTGATCTGGTTCTTATTATAGCAAACACACTCAGCGCTTTGCATGCAGAACTTCACAAATGCTCTCCGTATGAGAGAGTTGTTGGCAGTATCCCCATCCTATCGATAAGGAAACTAATGCTTACTGTACTTAAGCCCAGCTTGAAAGCTAGATAGCCAGAAAGGGACGGCAGCGCTGAGATTGCAGCCCAAGGAGTGTCTGTGGAGCCACAGTTGGCTCAGTTCCTGCATAGTACTCCCTCCTTTGAGCCACCAGTTGGCATAGACTAGTTTCTAATTAAAAAAAAAAAAATCTTGATGGAAGTACCATTAAGGAAGGCATGTGTTGGCAGGCGCAGGGTGCGCGTAGCTTAGCTGTGACAGTGGAGGACCCTTGAATCAAAAGCCGTATTTGCCCACCAGTCCTCAGGGTCCCGGCGGATGCTGCAGCCTCGACCCTGACAAAGCTCAGACTTCTCATCTCCAAGGTGAATAAAATTCAATCGAAGAATATGGGAGTTTCCAAATTCTGATGTGTTTCTTTTTTTAAAATTTTATTTTATTTTACTAATTACACTTCATTCACTTTGTATCCCCCCATAAGCCCCTCCCTCCTCCCCTCCCAGTCCCACCCTCCCTTCCCCTTCTTCACACATGCCCCTCCCCACGTCCACTGATAAGGGAGGTCCCCCTCTCCTTCCTTCTGATCTTAGTCTATCAGATCTCATCAAGAGTGGCTGCATTGTCACCTTCTGTGGCCTGGTAAGGCTGCTCCCCCCTCAGGGGGAGGTGATCAAAGAACAGGCCAATCAGATTATGTCAGAGGCAGTCCCTCTTCCCATCACTATGTAACCCACTTGGACACTAAATTGCTATGGGCTACATCTGAGCAGAGGTTCTAGGTTATCTCCATGCCTGGTACTTGGTTGGAGTATGAGTCTCTGGGAAGACCCCTGTGTTCAAATTTTCTGGTTCTGTTGCTCTCCTTGTGGGGTTCCTGTCCTCTCCAGATCTTAGTATTTCCTACTTCTTACATAAGATTCCATGCACTCTGCCCAGCAGTTGGCCATAAGTCTCAGCATCTGCTTTAATCGTATGCAGGGCAGAGCCTTTCAGAGGTCCTCTGTGTCAGGCTCCTGACTTGTTCCTTCTTTTCTCTTTCTTCATCCTCTTTGCCTTTCTGGATAGAAATTGAGCATTTTAGCAAGAGTCCTTCCTCTTGATTAGTTTCTTTAGATGTACAGATTTTAGTAGGTTTATCCTATATTATATGTCTATATGAGTGAGTATATACTGTGTGTGTCTTTCTGCTTCTGGGACAGCAAACTCAGGATGATCCTTTCCAGGTCCCACCATTTACCTGCAAATTTCATGATTTCCTTATTTTTCATTGCTGAGTAATACTCCATTATGTAGATGTACCACAATTTCTGCATTCATTCTTCAGTTGAGGGGCATCTGGGCTGTTTCCAGCTTCTGGCTATTACAAATAAAGCTGCTACAAACTTAGGCCACCCAGTATATCCCTGGAAAAGGGCCCGCAGACCTGATGAGTTTCTTAGAAATAAATGGGACTGTATACTTTTTACTTTTTGTTTGTTTGTTTAATTTATTATAATTTATTCACTTTATTTATATTTATTATTATTATATTTATTTATATATATTCACTTTATTCACTTTATTCACTATATTTATTTATATAATTTATTCAATTATCCCTTTTATGGCTCCCTCCCTCATCTCTTCCTAGTCCCACCCTTCCTCCCTCTTCTCCACCTATGTTTCTCCCTTAGTCCACTTAATGATCTATCTCTTGAAGACAGGAGACCACATAATCTTCTGCTGTTTCTTGTTTCCTTATCCTCTCATTGCCATGTGCCACTTCCTTTGGGGAGGACTGAGAACTGTGAAAAGATTCAACCTGGTAGACCCCAGACCAACTTCCCTACTCCTTATGTGTCAGTTGGCTTCACTTTTCGGCATCCGTTTCCTTGTCAAACAATAAGGAGCGCAGGGCTGGAGAGGTGGCTCAGTGTTTAAAGTGTTTGCATCTTAGACAAGAGGACCAGGGTTCTAACCCCCAGAAGGCACCTGCAATTGCAGCCTAGGAAGGTGGAGACAGCAGAATCCTTACAGCCAGCTGGCCTGTGAGATTAGCCATATTAGTGGGTTCTGGGCTTCACTGAGACCTGCCTCAGTGAAGAAGATAGTAAGTCATCGAGGATGATTCCCCAAAGAAACCTTGGGTCCCACATTTACACGCGTGCATTTGTGCATGTACCCACACATGTATGTGCCCCCGACACACACACATGAGAGAGAGAGGGAGAAGGAGAGAGGGAGAGTGGGAAAAAGGAAATACCATAAAGTTGCTTCAAAGAGTTCTTAGAAGGTTTAAGCAACAGATATTAAGTTCCCAGCATGGTGCTGCTGGACTGTACCAGGCCATGTGTCCTAGTTCTGTCCCCACTTACTTCCTCTTGCTCCACTGCACATAGTTTGACAATGCTGGGCCTTGCTGATCAAAAGCAATTCTTTGCTGATGGTCAAAGGTGCTCTCTTGAGCAGCCTTGACATTCTTGGGAAAGCAAGGAGTTGTTCGCACAAGGACGCTTTTTATTCCCACACTGATTTGAACGTAAAATCTAGTTAGTACGAGACTGGATTAGTTATCTGTGTGTGCACAGCTGTCAAACCTGTTGGTAAGACTCTTGGTCTTTATGTTCCTTCAGATCCCAGCAGACTGAGGACCATAAATATATTTCTTATGGACATAAGGGTTCTCTTTGAGAAATTTCCATCCATTCTTCAATCAACAGTTGTTGACTATGAGTCTGTGGAATGTATGTGTATATGTATGTAGGACATGTATATGTTTCTACATGCATGTGTATGGATGTGTGTATATGTGTACGTGTATATATCTGCATGTGTGCATGATATTATATGTGTATTGTCTATGCATGTATGTGTGTATATGTATTGTGCGTATTTATGTGTGTATATGTTTATGGGTATGTGTGTATGTATGTATATATACAAGTGAGAAAATGTGTGCTACAACGTACTAGGTACACTGCTAAGTACTAGAAATACTACAGTCAACAAAGTATACCCACATCTTTTACTACATGGAATTCATAATTTGAGTGAAATTCAGTTTGAGGATTAAGCCAATTCAATTGGAGCATACTCTGGATTCTCTGGTGACCACCTTGAAGCCACATGTTGCAGTGCTCACACTGGCATGTGGCTGTCGGTGCCCTGGCATCAAATAATGGGTTTTGTCTATCCCATTATTATCCCATAATAATGGGTATTCCTATCAACTCAAATGACAGAAGTGACTGTAACTGCAAATGATCCTTTCCAGCCGATACCAGGCCAGAAGACAATACTCAGAAGCCTTGGTGACACCGAAGGCTGCCTTTGGGCCGAAGGAGGCAGAACCAAGTGGACACCTGAGTCACTGAATGCCATTGAGCAGAACAGGCTGGACAGACCCTGAAGAACCAGGCCTCAGTAAGGAAACTAATTTCAACACAATATACCTACATGAATTAATGTGATTCATTTGGATTTTATTGGCTTTGTGGCCTTGTTTATATTATCGGTTATAAATTTGTGCAGATTTTATAGCAGTGTAAGAGCTTTAACCATAAGGCATTCATAGTGTTATAATAACAATAATAACTTTTTTGCTAGCCCTTGGGAGTCCTGAAATAAATTCTCTTTTCTGTAAAGGAGGCCAGCGCCATTATTCAAGTACAAATGCTTGCTCCAGAAAAAAAGTAAAATTCTTTCTGTATATATGAATAGTTTAGAAAAAAAAGCCTAGCTATATCCTTGATTTATCAGAAAATAAAAGAGATATGTGGAAAAATACAGCTCAAGCTGGGAGTAAAGTCTGGGCTGTGCTCCGGAACCTAGGAACCTGGCTCAGCCACCCATCAAGAGACAATGACGACACAGCAGTGTGAAGAACAGTGTGGCCACATTATGAAGAGGAGTAAAGAGACCCAGTGCCCGCTGCCCAGTCCATCTTCTAGGACCCTCCTATGAAGTTTAGGTTTAAATAGAGGGCATCAGCAATGCGTAATGTTGGCAAGGTGGAATGACGTTATCACTTTGGCTCAATCTCTCCAGCAAGGTGATCTGTTAAGTCAGAACAGCATGAACTCTCTTTGCAGGAGAAAAGTTGTCCCTGGGCCTGGCACCGGGGTTTCAACTTCTCTTTTCTAGCAGCATGAGATTCTTGGAGAATTCTGAACTTCTGGGGTTCCATTGCTTCAAGAATTTGAAAGCCAAAGGGAAGGCCATGGGTGTCTCTTTAGAATATCTTCAGGCATTGTGCGACTTGCCTGATCCTCATAATTATTTTTAAGGGAAAAAAGTACAGCAACGTTTTCCTTCCTTGCTACTTACCCACGTTTGTACACGTACACTCACTAACCTCTTCCCACTAACTCACACTAGTCACTTGTTTCTCATTAGATACTGGTCTGTGGAATGTGTCAACCCTTGGTCTCAAAGGCGTTTAATATCCAAGCCATCTTAAGCCTGTCCTGAGATTAAAACAATCATAAGAGGTGACCTTTATGAAATAATTAGCATGTTCTACAATGTAATATAGCAGTGTTTTATCTTTCCCCTAGAGTCTAGGCTCTCGGTCAGCCCTGAGGTACAGCTCTATCTGCTAGCACCCAGATGGTGCCATTCATAGGGTGACCACATGTCTCCCCTCATTTGTCTGGGACTGCCCAGGTTCATGACTAATGTCTCACCTTCTCTATTAACATTGCCCCTTTCACTCTCATTCTGATGATAAGTTATAAGCAGCTCTATTTCCACAAAGAACTTGGTCTATGGCCCTATTAGATCCAATTAAGGCTGTTTCAATTACTTTCCTCATTAACCCTCTGTTCTCACTGAACCACGTTGATGTCTAAAAATACGGTATTTGCAGACTTTTTTGTAATGTCTCTCTTAGACTCTCAGAAAGTATATAATAACAATGGCAGAAAGGTGGCTACATCAGAGCAGTGATTAGCTGATTTTCATCAGCAAAATCTTTTGTAAGCTATGAGCTGATGAGAAGATTTGACATCCAGGAGGTCAAGAGCTGCAAATCCTGGTCACTGAATATAGGATTTAGACATAGTCTTCCTTCAAAATATTGAAAGAACAAAATTGCATGACTTTGTTCCAAGTGTAACAAATGCATCCGTGATCAAACGAGGTTCAACAGGTTCGGGCTGTCGCCTGCTGTATTGGATGCAGGTTTTGCTTTTGTCAGGAACTTATTTTGATGTTAGAGCAGAGACGTTGAGCCAGTGACTGGGCTCTAATGGCATCCGGTGGAAGAAGGCCTGTGGACATACGTGAGAACATGTCTGACCATCCCGCAGCCACAGTCTAGACTGCCCACTGAGCAGGCCTCACTTGATTTCCTGTCTTCTGCTCTTTGGCTCTTTGGGCTTGATCCTGCCAGCTCTCCCAGAGGACCAAGAGAAGAGGGAACTGTCTACTAGTGTTTTTTTTTTTTTTTCTGGAAAAAGCTAAGAGAGATGATTAGATCTGTCTTTATATGTTGGTGTGTATGTGTGTGTGTGTGTGTGTGTGTGTGTGTGTGTATTTTGTATGTGTATCTGATTACCTGAAGGCTGTGGAGGGACTACAGTGAAAGGACCTCAGAGGATGGCAGAAAGCACAGGTATTTTTGAGCTCTAGGTCTATATCTTTTATTACGCATATAAATCTGTGGTAAAGTTTCATTCGTAAGTTAGGCACAGGAAGTCTAAGAATAATAACTAGTGGTAAAATGGAGCTATGAGTAATGTAATGTAATAAATGTTTTGTGGACGTAGTTTCTCACATTCTCAAGGTATCTTATACTGTATCCATCTTGCTGTCTTCCTACGATGTTGGGAAATGAGGTGAGGCTCGAGGGGTGAGGTGAGGTGAGGTAAATGACTCAGCACTTACCTAGCCGTGGCCATAGCTTCTGCAGTTTGAGAAGTGACAGCAAAACTAATATGGACTTCTTTTTTCTTCTATGGATAAAAAATGAAATAAAATCCTCCTTAGCATATATCCTAGCAGCCTCAAGTACAAATCTTCCTCTTCCTTTAAGAACTTTTACTCTTTCATTTAAAGGAACATCACACTGCTTCTCTTTGGCATAGCTGAGTTGCCAGTATCACAGCCTGTGGATCGTTACTGAGTAAAATAGGAGTTATGTGAAATATTGGGATACTGTGACAGTTAGTCTGGTGTAGCTACAAAGTGACTAAGGGGAGGTTGGTGTGTTTGGCATGGATATGCTAGGCAAAAGGGAAATGGTAGCGCAGGCAGGAACTGACACACTGGCAGATACTCAGAAGAGCATGCAGTTGGAAACCCACGAATTAGAAGACTAAGGAGATGAATCAGTCAGCACAGTGCTTGCTACATGAGCCGAAAGACCTGAGTTCAATTCCCACAAACAAAACCACTGGGTGTAGTGGCAATATTTATAATCCCAGCGCTGGATGACTAAAGACAGAGGTCCCCTAGTGCTTACAGGTGAGCCAGCACAGCCTGCTTGGTGACTTTCAGGTCCTGATGAGAGACCCTGCCCTAAAAACACAAGGTAGGCATCTCATCAGAACAATGCTTAAGGTTGTCCTCTGGCTCCCACACGCACATTCACACGTGTGTATGTACTCACCCTCACATGAACACATGTACAAACTACATGGGTACACATGGGCAGGCACACAATCACTTACGAATTGTGCGTTCCTGGAATTCTCCGCTTAACATTTTCAGACTTCAGTTTATCAGAACTGAAACCTGAAAGCAGAACCATGCACAGGGATCCCTGACTGTGTACCAGTTTGTTATATCTAGTTCTCTGTGACTAAAACAGTGAGTGAGTGTGTGTGTGTGTGTGTGTGTGTGTGTGTGTGTGTGTGTGTGTGTG
>NW_026592510.1:13314158-13333836 GCF_907164565.1 Psammomys obesus | reverse complement strand
GTGTGTGTGTGTGTGTGTGTGTGTGTGTGTGTGTGTGTGTGTGTGTGAAGTCCCACTAAGGCAGATTTGAAACCTATTTTGTCCAGTTGTCTGCTCTTCAGCACCTAAAGCAGTGTCTAATGCTACATAGGTGCTCAAAAAATTGTAAGAATGAGGGAATGCCATCGGGGCTGGAAGTAGACAACTGAAGGAAAGAAAATTCTGGAAAGTGATTGCTAATGTGTACATTTTTCTTTGGCTGTGCTGAGAATCTTCTGGGAGGAGATAGTGGTAATAAATGCATAATTTTCTCAATGTTTTATTAAGCACCATTTCAAATTTTAAAAGGAATTTTTGCCTCTTAGTATATTTCTATTTCAATTACTCAGTCATGTTACTTACGCAAAGTAATGGATTTAACTAAAATTTCTATTCAAGGCAAGCTTCCATCATATAACCCCTCCTCTACTCCCTTTTACTATCTCCCCATTTTTTTTCCTTCCCGTACACCATCTTTCATGGCCAGGTCATTAAATGGATTAATTTTGTAGAATATTAACTATATCTTATTTTAACTTGATGGATTCATTCTATACCATTCTTCTCTGCTGCCATAGTTGGTGTCTAATAATCATACCTTTTGAGTGAATTGATGATTACTTTTCTATACCAAAATAGTCTAAGTAATTGCTTCCCTCAAAGCATGGCCTGTGGCTCACTCATGTGTCTGGGTTGTGATCAGATGGAGCCTGTGCTGTCTGCGGGTAGAGGGGGTTGGAACATTGGGAAATGGAGTGGAGTCTCTCTGGGATGGTACTTTCGTTTGTGAGTCAGAGATAAGAATGACAGTCCATCTGCTGAGCTTGTTTGACTTTAGCATTACCAAGGATAGGACAGTGTGGTGCTTTTAGACATTTTTCATACTAGAGGAAAGAGAGGGCTCTGTCGGTTGCCCAACTCTTTTGTTCTGAGCTCCGGTTAAATCCATTTAAAGTCCCCATGAGTCTGCTACCCTTCAGAGAGTGAAACCTGTCAAAACAGATTAGTGGCATTCCCCAAAACATTTAGCTCGCCCATGACAACTAATCTGGAGGGATTTTTCAGAATTCATGTAATTTAGCCACTTGCTGATCGCCAGCAGGTGGTTGTATTGAGTCCTTCCAGTCAGCAGAGGGTGTGAAGGTGGAGTTGCTTTTCCTTTCTCTTCAGCACAAGGGCAGGCAGAATTTTACAAGTACATCTTCCTATATTTATGGAGGTTTTCCTGAGTGGTCATTTCTCCCAAGCGGTACATGAAATTAGTCTGAGAAGAGTGTGTCCAGCTGTGTCACCATGCAGAACTGCCTTTATCATAGCTGAAGAACTCTGCTGAGAGGAATTGAATACTGGCTTTCTCATCAGAAAAGCAGTTTGAGCCTTTGAGCTTTGGCGTATATTAAATTTTTATGTTTGCGACTGTTTCTGGAAGGTACATATTAAGTCCTGTTCAAGTTAAACTAACGGTCTCAATACCTTCTATCATTTTTGTTGTTGTTGTTCAAGTGTTTATATCTTCTCCATGTTCCATTGTATTGCCA
The DNA here is from genome assembly GCF_907164565.1 of Psammomys obesus. NCBI lineage: Eukaryota > Metazoa > Chordata > Mammalia > Rodentia > Muridae > Psammomys > Psammomys obesus. The sequence continues at coordinate 13,332,280 of NW_026592510.1, read as the reverse complement.
GCTTTCCTTTTGTTTTTAAGATTATATCAGCAATACCTAATATTTATAGAGATAAAACATTTATAACATTGTTAATATTAAATGTATTTTTATACAATATGCAATAATGATATAAACTGTGAGATGTGCTGTATATAAAAATATGAACTCAGGGCTGGAGAGATGATGGCTCAGCAGTTAAGAATACTTACTGCTTTTGCAGAAAACCCAGGCTTGGGTCCCAGCACCCACATGGTGGCTCACAACTGTCTGTAACTCCAGTTCCAGGGGATCTGTTGTCCTTTTCTAATGGACATCAGTGCCTTTCCACAGGCATCAGGGACACATGTGATGTACAGACATACATTTAGGCAAAACATACATGCACACAAAATAAAAACAATCACACCTTTTAAAAGACATCTCACTCACAATTCTCTGAGATAGAAATACCTTAAATACCCTTGTTTGTTTGTTTGTTTGTTTGTTTGTTTGTTCTTTGTTCCTTTAGCCCAGGCTGTCCTCAGACTCTCTAAGTAACTGAGGATGACCTTGAACTCCTGATCCTCTTGCCTTAAACTCTAAAGTGCTGAGATTGCAGGCATGTTCACTATGCTCAGCTCAATGTTTCCATTCTAAAGCTGAGGAAACTGGCTACAGCGTAGGGCATATAACTGGCAAGTGATAGGGCAAGTTTCAGACTGTGCCCTTGGGCTGCTTTTCATGCATAACAAAAGAAGCAAAGGCCAGGCCACAGCATTAGTAAGAGCCTGCAGCTGTCCTTGAGGTAGTGCTTTCTGCCATTGGTATTGTTTGTGCAGAATTATTTGGATCATGGTTAGGAAACTGCTAGTGACCACAGCCTGTGTGCTTCCTGGATGTCTATGAAGGCAGAGAAAGGGATTCTGGTGGCACCACAGTTGTGAATATTCCCTCACCCTGGTCATAACCAAGGAGATGACAAGCCAGACAAGAAGGGAGAGGAGAGCTACTGATTCCCGAGGCAGGCCAGGAGTCACAGGAGGTCGTGGCGGAGCTTGGTCTAGTCTCCTGGGGGCTGCCTGAGGCTGTGACCTGATGAGATGCCTGTGCCATGCTACCCAGGCAACAATGTAAGACATCAGCTGTTGCAGATCAGCGTACGAACACTCGAAAAGAAATCCACATCAGCCTTCTCTCCCTCTCTTCCCCTTTCTTCACTGCTTCCTAACAATTTAGAGATTCCAGACTCCCAAGAGTGGGAATTTTCATATTTCTATGTACATGGGAATTCCCTCAAAGATACGGAAAGGCAGAATTTCAGGCCTCACCCCCGGAGTCTGTGGGTGAACATCAGCAAGGCACCTTCCTGATTCCACCAGCTGTCTTAAGAGCTCTGGAGAGGGGGCTGGAGAACTGGTTTGGTGGATAGGAGCATGTCCTGCTCCGTGGAGCATCCAAGACTGCTTCTTTCCAGCACTCAGCTGCCTGTAACTCCAGGAAATTTACCTCTGTCCTCCATGGCCACTTGCGTTCACATACATAACTCTGTACAGACACCTGAACGTAAGTAAAATAATAAAAAAATAATAAAATAAAACTTTTTAAGGAGCCCTGGTGAGTGGGTTGAAGGTTGGGGATGAGAGCTAACAATTGATAGTTTGATTAGAAATAGTGCCTAGGACCAGAAGGAAATCTTGGAAAGCACAGACGGGGGACTGGCTACTGTGAGGGGAGGGGTGGCAAGATGGCTCCTGAGTGCACAGACACTCTCTTCTCTCTGGACAGGTGAACTTTGTTTCCACTTCATACAGGAACCCATCTTGTTGATGCCCCTAGAGCAAGAACAGTCCCTCAGCCTTAGCTTCTCGTTTTCTTGTTGGCAGATAAACATTTATCAACTACTAGGTGTAGGTAGGCCACATTCAAGAGTCGGGAAGCCAGAGAGAACTTTGTATTGCTTCTCATTAGTCTCTGTATCCCCAAAACCATTTCCATCAGAGGCCCAGGAGAGCTGGAACAGCTCCCCGCAGGCAGTGAGATGAGCTGCAGCAAGCCATGAGGAAGCTCTGACTTTTAGTGTCTTCTAAAATGCTTGCCTGGGTTGATAGGAGCCCTCTGTCCTCCCATGCCTCAGGAGAATGTACAGAAGTCATCCAAGCCTTGCTCCATAGCCAAGGTCGGTGTTGCCCTGCAAATACAGATTTGCTCTGTCTCCCACTGTATGGCTCAGAGCTTCTATGCAGAACCCAGCAGTGACATTGCCACACCCAGCAGTTTGTTTCGTTGGTTCTGGGATCGAACCTCATATCCTGGTACTTACAGGGAGCTAGCTCTTCAGCCCCTCTGAAGAAGAATGAAACTTCAGAGGACTGAAATTTCCCAGCATACATTTCCAATGTTAACAAATTTCCCACTTTTCCCTGGTGTAAAAGCAGCACACATCCAGCAGGGACTTTGAAGTATGAATTTTAATCTTTTTTTCCGGGACTAAGATATTTGGCACAACATTCTCTCGATGCTGGGCAGTGGCAGTGAGCCACAGCTCCTAGTTAGCCCTGCAGCTGTGAGAGTGAACACAGATGCTACTCAGCAGACTGGGCTTCACTTCATGATGGGCCCATGGTAAGCCAGGAGCGGCTGTATTTAGCTGGGCATGTGGTACCCACATAGGGAAAAATCTCTCATTTTGTTTCACAGCTATGTCAATGAATCACAAACGAAATGCAGCTTCTAGGTGTCTTCTCTATCGGTGATGTGTGCACTGCTTTGTGGAGCTTAGAGCAAGGGTGTAGTCAAGTTCCAGTTCAGACCATAAGAGAAAGAAAAACACATTTAAGAGAAAATCCAGGGGAAAGCTTGAAGCTATTTGGTTCTGCATAGCTGATGCCACCACACTAGGCTCAATCTGGATTTTTATGCAAATGACAGATAAACATTCACTCACTGTGAGCTGGTGTCATGGTTACTTACAGAGAAATCTCATTGTACAGATACACAGGTAAACTGGATGGAGGAATGCAGATGCCTGACAAATGAGAAGCGCCATATGGTGGATTGCAGAAGCCAGGGTCAGCAGAAGCAGCGTATACACAGAAGGAAGGAAGCTGGTCTGATTGGATGAGGTGTCACAAGTCCTCTCTCTCCTCCTCATCTCAGCCTTCCTCCTCCCCACTTCAGCTCCCAGGCAGAACAAAGAAACACACAAAATGTATGTGAAGGAACCTTCCAGAGCCTAGAACTTGGGTGGTTGCTAGAGTCATCTCTCCTCAGACTACTGCACTAGCTGAGCTCCCCTTAAAGGCCTACTTGGGCTTCAGCCTCCTGATCCTGTTTACACCAGCCCACTGGACACCAAGTAGATATGGATAGATCTACCTGGTGAACTGTTACCAGTTTCCCCCACCTGAAAATGATCTGTGAATCCATAAGCAAAAATAATATCTTTGAATATAAAATAGTCACCAGTAAATGCATAGTCTTTATTGTTCAGGTCTTATAAAAGTTGCCCTCAGCTTACAGTCAGTGGACATAAAGTGGTGTGTGAATTAATGACGTGCTAAAATAGGTCATGAGAGAGTGGCAGAGATATCACTGGAGAACAGCCTGGACGGTCCAGTCTCAGTGGTCTGCCAACCTAGCAGTGATTCTGCCAATGAAGAATCAGAAGGTAGGAGCTAGCTGGACTTGCTTCAGTCTGCACTGAAGTTCTTCTCCATAAGCACAGACTCCCTTGGAAGTCAAGCTAGAAAAGAAAGATAACTGAAAATAGTGTCTATTAATATTCCTTTGCCTTATTGCTTACGTAACATTTAGCGTCAGAACTCAGGCCAAAGGCAGGCATGGTGCTGGCACACATGTTTAATCCCAGCACCCATGAGGCAGAGGCAGGTAGATCTCTGAGTTTATAGCTAGCCTGGTCTACATAGAGAGTTCCAGGACAGCCAGAGCTACATAAGTAGACCCTGTCTCAATAAACAAACAAACAAACAAAACCCTCAAGCTAAAAGGCATTATAGCTACTACCCAGATACTCCTTGGAAACTTTTGTATGAAGTCAATCTGAGCTTTACACATTTGCATCATCCTTGCCAGGATTGTTGTCTCAAGTGAACTTTAACATTCCATGTTTGCATGTAAAAACTGTGTGAGTCAGTTTTTCTTTTGTTTTTGTCTTTTTACATTTATTTGTGGATGAAAAAGAGGGGCATGCTGCTGTGTGTGTATGTATGTGAACTTTTATCTACTTTATTTGGATTCTTATACCTCTACCTCTCTTCCAAACCCCTGATCCTAGACAGGAAAGACAGTTAGAAGGAAAAGGAGATGTAGAACTCTTTAGACTTAGGTCCTTGGGGCAATTCCGATCTTCATAGTCAGGATATCCAGTAGTCCAGAAAACCAGAAAACCAGAAAATGCAGGAGCAGGACAAACTGGCAGCGGACTTCTCACAGTGTGCCTTGACTTCCTCTTTCTCTGGCTCGGAATTTATATCCTTTCTGAGTCCTCAGAATTCCACTAACTGCAGCTGACAAAGACTGCGCCCCTCTCTGAGCCACAGGAGGTAATTATCAGCCATCGATAAACTAAGGCAGCCCCATATCCCACACTTGGGATTAAAACAAAAACATGCTTATATAACTAACTGAGTTTTAAAAGAAATCCAGACTATGTGTGTGTTGTGTGTGTGTGTGTGTGTGTGTGTGTGTGTGTGTGTGTTTAGGTCAGAGGACAATTTTCAGGACTCAGTTCTCTCCTTCTGTCATGCATATTCTGGGGATCAAACTCAGGATATCAGGTTTGAGAGCAAATGCCTTTATCTGCTGCGCCAACCCACCACCTTGAACTTGTGTCTTATTATTAATAGTGTTTATAACATTTGTCATGAATCAAGTGATTTGCTTTGTGCAAGCTTTTGCATTAAGCATTTCATTCTATATTTCCTGACTAATTCATGCAGCTAAATTCTAATTGTGAATATCACATACCACAGGTGAAGTGATTAATGTCCAGAGACAAAGTCATTGCCTAATACTGCAAGTATCAGAAGATCATGATTCTAGGCTCTTGGCAAACTTGAGATCAGTGCTCTTGCCTGCTGTTTCCTGTAGAAAACATGGTGTTGGTCTGAGTAATACCCCCTCAAGAGAAGAGAACTGAAATTATTGCATAGAAGGCATTAAAGAACTCTTTGGAAGGCTAGTCAGACGAACTTTTCTATTAGTATTTATCTCATATCACCATAGATCCGCAGTCATGTTATTAATATATGACTGTATTCCCATTACATATGGTCACATGATCATAGCATAGATATGCCCAGTTATAGTATTTTCACCACAACCCCCTTTCTCCACAACATCATCCATTAATCCATTATTTGCCATTTATTTCTTCTTCCCCTGGTTCTCTCACATCCTTCAGTTACTTTTATTCTGACCATCTTCTTCTTGGGAATAGTAATCTCCATGGTTAAAGAGGGCTTTTCATATGAAGGTACTGTGAAATACTGACCCACCAGAAAAGGTGGGCCTTGACTACACACTTCGCTCTTGGGGACTTAGAGTAAAATGTGTAGCCAGTAGCACTGATGTCACCTGGGAGCCTAACAGAAATACAGACTTAATGTTCATCCCAGTTTCCTAGATCACAATCATCACTATGACCCTACTCCCCACCCCAAGGTAATTTTTCACACATGAACATTTGGGCAGTTTGACCCTTTCCATGCCACCATAATGTGGCATAGGTCATTCTAAGTGGGAAATAGACAGAACCAACAGAAAGAAAACACAGCCTGTAGTCAACTCAAGGACATGAAAAGCCAAGTGGAAGAAAGAGAGCAGAGGCTTCCTCAACACAGAGAATGCCCATGGAATCTAAAGCCAGCAGACCCAGCCACACTGTCAATGTGCAAATACAGTAAGTCCAACTCGGGAACAGTTAAGTAAAAGCCAAGGTCATGAAGGTCATTAAGAAGAAATAATTAGAGAGAGCTTTTCTGAACAAATATCATAAGTGATGTATCCTTCAGGGATGTAAACAGCTGATAAAAAATAAATAAAAGCTTTCCATTTTGAAAAGCAATTTTTTTTATTTGGCTTAATTTTAAAACATCCTAGCCCTCTTATCTACTTTTTTGGCTTTCATTGGTCAGTAGATGTGTGAAAGAATTTACTGCGTTTATTTATTGGAATTTCCAGTCAGCAAACAGTCAGACCTTTGTCTTCTTTTCCATTGTTTTCCAAACTGATGCATAAAAATGCTTTCCTTCAAAAAAAAAAAAAATGCTTTCCTTCCACCCCAAAGCAGGCAGAGTTAACCTCCTGTCATTTTCCAGCCACACATCACATCTGCCCCCTGTTTCTTTAGCCTCGACTCTGTAAGCTCCCTACTCCTTTGCCTTTCCACCACTTTGTTGATAATGCTTATGGTTCTAATTCAATATTTTCTGATAAGTATGAGGAACTAATTCCACACAATATCCTCTGTATCAGAGCTGCTTAATGCCATATCTGCACGATGGTGTACTTTCTGATTCAAAAACCAATTCTTGAAGCAAAAATGTCATGCTTCCAGAGATTATAAATAAATAGACACAGAGAAGCGCAGGCACATATCTGTCACCCTTCAAATATTCTGATGCGGAGAAAGAAACAGTTTTTTGTTTGACTTTCAAAGGGCAAATGGTGCATAAATCAGGCTCATCGTCTTGTGTTTTAAAAGCATTATCTTTGGAAAACATTATGGTATTATGAAGAATGGGCACTGTAAATCCGAAAGCTGGGCCCTCCCTGCAGTGATAATTAAAGTAGTTGAATGACTGGCTAGTTTTCTTATTGGATATTCTTTGTAATGGGGGCCTTTGTCATTTTACTTCATTTAATTTGATAAAATGACAAAACAATCCTCTTTATATAGAAAACCTCAGTTCCTACTATTGGATTACAATCATATATGCACACGCATGTACAGATATAAGTATATGTGTGTACGTGTGTATATATATGTAATGTGTATACAGATACACATATATATTTCAGTTTTCAGGTTCAGGACATTTTTATTGTTGAGACTATGAATGTCTAGGAAGATGGCTCCCCGTGGGAGCCATCCCACGGGGCACAAAACCATGACGATCTGAGTTTGAGTCCGTGTAAAGCTGGTCATAGTGGCATACACCTATACTGTCATCCTCCAAGCAGGAGATGGGAAGAAGAGAGGAGTGAATCCTCAGACTCTCACTGGTCTTCTATCCTGATATACATAGTGATGAACAAGAGAACCTCCACGCAAACACCATGGCATTTACACACCCAGATTCACAGACATAGGCAAACACACACGGGGGATGGGGACTTTTTTTTTTTTAACTAATGTGAAGAAAACCTTATACAAGAAATCACTTTCTCAGGCTTAAAGATGATGCGTTTGTGATTTGTAAAAGTAAAGACATCCTAAAACCCTGTGGCCATGAGATGTGGCGAGAATGAAGGTTTCTGTCCAACCTTTAAGTGGGGGCAGTTTAAGTAAATTGCTTTCTAATATCAAGCGATGAGAAATTTCCTCGTACATTTTTTTACAAGTAAGAAAATGTAACCCGCCAGAAGACATTATGCAATTTCAGTGTCAGTCATGAACAAGTAAAGGGAGACTGTAAGTTGTGTTTTAAAAAGCACTCAACCCACCAAGTCATTTGGAAATTGTGAATACATGCTAAAGATCTGGCTTGTTGACACTGGGCATGGATTTTTAATGACTTGAGTATGTGACATTCAAGAGAAGTGGTATTTGGCTTTCAAGAAAAAAAAATGGACATTTTCCTTACTGGAACATCAAAGGATTGATTACCTAACTGTTTTAAGAGGCATGGAATGCTAGCTCATTGGGTTGATTGATAATCAATAGGGAAAGACTGAGTATAAGAAAGACAGAGAATCGAGGCCAGAGATGGCTGAGCAGTGAAGAGCATTGTCTATTCTTTCAGAGGACTCGGTTTGGGCTCCAAGCACCCACGTGCAGCCTCACAACTATCTGTAACTCCAGTTCTTGGGAACCCAACGCCCTCTTTCATTCTCTGGAGCCACTGCACGCATGTGGTGCATAGACACGAATGCAAGCAAAACACACATACGTATCAAATAAATAAATATTTAAAAAGAGAGAAAAGATAGAGAACTAAAGAAAAGGAAAGGCACATGGTGGGAGAGGGACACGCAAGTATAGGGCAATCCAAAGCTCTGCCCTGACAGCAGGTAGGAAAGTGGAGCCTAAGGGGCAGTGCCCGCCCATGTGTGCACACACACCCACACCCCCCTGTCCATCCCCACACATACCCTTCCTCCAGAGAAACTGTCATTTCTGCTTTCTGTTCACTCCTCTCCCAGTTTGGGACAGAAGGATCAGGGCCCTCCTAGAGTCATGTCCACAAAGGAAAAGGATATTCCTCAAGGATCCATTACAATCTTTGCTGACAGAAAGACCACACTAAAAGCCATCAGCTTTCTCTTAGAACTTTGGTCTTCATGTTGAATTTAGAAACAGGTGGAAATTACCAATGTGCACAATATTCTCTGAGCTGTTAGTTACACTGTCTGTCATATGTGCCAGAGAACCTGTCACTGAACATTTTACCATGACTCTTGCCTAGTTGCAACGGAAGTCAGGCATGAGAAGCCGGGAAAGTGCAGTACACAGGTGAATAGGAAGACCCCGACTGTGGTGGTTTGAATAGGTATGGCCCCCAGAGACTCATGTGTTTGAATGCTTAGCCACAAGGAGTGGAACTATTATGAGGTGTGACCTTGTTGGCGTAGGTGTGATCTTGTTAGAGGAAGTGTGACACTGTGGAGATGGGCTTTGAGGTCTCAAACTTGCTCAAGCTGTGCTTAGTGAGGCACACAGTCTCTCCTTGCTGCCCGCAGATCAAGATGTAGAACTCTCAGCTCTGACTCTAGCACCGTGTCAGCCTGTATGCTTCCATGCTTTCCACCATGATGATAATGGCTGAACCTCTGACACTGAAAGCCATCCCCAATTAAGTGTTCTCCTTTATAAGAGTTGCCTTGATCATGGCATCTCTTCCAAACCCTAAAACCCTAACTGAGACACCAACACAGTTATTAGAACTTAGAGTAGTGATTCTCTGTCTGGGGATCCAGAGTGATTATTTCTCTGTTACTGGTTTCAGCATCCTTTGGAGGCATTTACAAAGGGACTTTGTCTAATTGGAGAGCTGTGATTTGTGACAAGGGCCCTGTAGATGCCCTATGTAAGTGCATTTTCCTTTATTGATTACTCATCTGTGAGTTGAGTTAGTCCAGCTGATGAAGAAATAGACCTACAGAGAGTAAAAGGGCTTGTCCTGAGGTGTATAAAGAGCTCTTCAAAAGCCTGGGCTAGAACCAACGCTTCATGGCAGAAGCATTGTAGGTTTGGATTTTTCACCAAACCTACTTTATTTAGGGTTCTTAAACACTTTTACCTCCATTCTAAACCCCTGACCTTAGATAGGAAAAAAGTAGGGAAAAGAGCTGTAGACCTCTTTTATCTACTTCCTGCTGATTAGGGTCTATGAGTTTTTAGGTGATTACCAAACAAGATACTGGCAATACAGTCCAAAAGCCAACACCAAGCAGCAACACAAATCAGGACAAGTCAATGAAAGCCGCAAGACTCAGTTGGATTGCCCCAGAAGTTCTCTGGTTTCTCTCTGGGAAGTCAAGTGTTAAAGTACAATGTCAACAAAAAGTGATGTCTTACTGTGCGTGAGTCTCTATATATCTCCTCTCCTCAGAGTCCACCCATGGATGTTCTCAGCTGGCCAAGTCATACCACTCACACGAGAGAGCTCACAGCAAAACAGCATGTGCCCCCTCACAAGCCAACCTCCAGTAAATATACCACATGCCCAGCTCCCAGCAGAACATCACATGACAAAACTGAGTCTTCAAAGAAACCAGAAACTTCCACTTCAAAGAATTCTTTCTATCTGCTCACCATTTGATCCAACAATGATTTATTTTTAACCATATTGAATCTTCCAGGACCTGAACTAAGCCTTAGACTTTCTAAGATAGGATATGGGTGACCGCTCTCCATGAGGAACCCATTGTCCCTGGAGGAGAAAAGGGATTTATTGGTAGCATATTTTATAATTTAAAAACATTCAGACAGGGACCTTTAAGTGATAGTGAGCCAGCAGAAGAGCAGAGCAGAAGCGTGCTTGGGCCTTCTTAGGAGTAAGACGGGAGGCTGAAAGGACCAGAAGTGAGCCTAAGGCAGAAAGAGAAGGAGTGTAGTGCAGGGATGGGCAGCGGGGCCTCTCACTGTGCTGTGGCCTCCACAGAGATTCCTGTGGTCCTCCGCTGAGAAGCAGCAGCTACTGCCTCACTTCTAGGGATCTTCTTCCGAAAAGCAGGCTAGTCCTCACTTTTATTCAGCACCCCATTTCTCTTAAAATTTCAATGGAAGACGCTGTGTGTTGAATTAATCTTTCTTTTTAGATTTCTATTTCATCAAGTGGAAGATTGACCTAAAACGTCTGGCCAGAGAGAAATAGAAAAAGCCAGTTCCAGTTTGAATTGCTCAAATCTAATTTAGTCAGTTTCTGCTCATGATTGCAGCAATTTTTGGAAACTATGTGAGTTGGGGAATGGGAGTGTAGTGCAGAGAATGAGTTCTAACTTTACTAACCACTATCCTAGGAGCCCAAAAGGCCCAGTTGAGAGCTACAGAATAAATGAGATACTGAGTGAAAACCTCCACCTCTTGCTGTTCCTAACAACTTCATGCTTCAAACCTCTAATGACAAACTCTGTATAGTTTTTTACCTTCATGTGGGAGGGGGAAGTGAGACAGTGGGCTGGTAGTCCCTTCCTACAAGGAGCAGATAAATAAGGCGGTCAAAGGGCAGAGAAAAGACATCAGTATAGAAGCCTGACTTCAGGACCCCTGTTCTCCTCCAAGGAGTGAGGAATCAAACAGGGATGGTGGAGTGCCTTCTAAGTACAAAGCAGAGAGAGAAAGGATGACATCCTTCCCCCAGGAACCTTGACTACAATAAGGCCCACTTAAAAAAATGCCAATGAAGTATGCCTGCAGGTAGAATGACCCACTCTGTGGCTGTGTGAATGAGCTGTACAAGAAATGTGATGTGATTTACGAATGGGATGGACAAGAAGAGATAAGAAGGTGGGTCTAAGTTCTGTGCTCAGCAGGTGGCAAGAGCAGGCTCTGTTAGACAAAACAATCAGGAATCTCACCACCAGAAGTGAGTCATTGGTTGACACCCAAGCCTCAGAGAGTGAGGGAAAGTCCATTTTTCATAGCAGCGAGTAAAGGTCAGAAATGACGGGAAAAGTCTGGACATTGTACCCCGGATGTCAGACACTATTGGTTATTTTTCTTGTCACTGTAACGAAATACCTAAAAGTTATAACTTAATATAAATTAAAAAGGAGCTATTTTGGCTCAGGGTTTCAGAGTGGTTAGCCTGTGGCCACTTGGCTCTATAATGCTAGGCCTCTTGGGAGGTCAGAACCTCATGGTAGTGGGATCATGTGCCATGGGAGCCTCTTCATCTCCTGGTGGACAGGAAGCAGAGAGACATGAATATAGAAAGGGTCAGAGGGGAATGTGGCCTATCTTTCTGACTTGGCCTCGTAACTGTCTTTAATCTATCAAAATAGTACCACCAGCTGAGAGCCAGGCATTCAACAGGTGAGTACAGACAAAGTCTGTGGGAAACGTTTTTCTTTCACACCACAGCACAGACCAATGCTTCAGACAACCCATCTCTCTAGCACACATCATGACCAAGTTGGGAGGACGTGGCCTTGCAGATGCAGCTGGCTGGGCTCACCATGTCCAGGGGAGAAGTGCAGAAACTGTGTCCCAGAGCTAAGACTGGATCTGTCTCTGAAACGCTCTTTTCACTGGAGAATTTCGGCCTAGGCCAACCATCATTTCCAGCAGGAGTAAAGGAATCTGGTGAAGACCCTTCTTTTGTGCCCACGTCATTCTGCCTTCGTTTAGAGGCAGAGGTGTGGAGTCACTAAGCCAACTGGCTTGCCAGGTTGTTGCAGTGCAGCAACTTTAAGTCTTTCTGCTCTGATTTTAGTATTTTAAGATAATTTTGCAAAACACAAATTTAGTAATTAGATAAACTGTCTAGCATATTATATATGTAATCGTTTGCTAGCAAGATTGCCAGCTCCCCAGGAACAAGGTCTTTGTTTTACTTTTCTTCTGGATCCGTAGAGCCTAGAAGAGTGTATGTCATATGTAGTTGATGTTCAGTGTGGTTGTTGAATGAACAAATGTGAATAAATGAATAAGCAGGTGAGCAGCCATTCTGTTGGACTTTCACTAGCTCTACTCTTTCCATACATCTTGCTCGTGTTATATAATTTATAGAATTCTCTATTGAAAGTTTCCTCTGGATATTATAGGTAAATGATGCCTAATTTCTCCTGAGCACCAAATGATTATTCCTTCATCCTCTTTGCTGTTCTTTGAGTAATTCAGATTTTGTTTGTCAAGTCAAACTTTAGCCTTTAATTTTTTTGTGTGTGCAGGAAATGAAAAATAACCTCTGTTTGCTTGTATTTAGAATGAATAGAATTTATTTTACCTCGTAGAAAGGGTATAACTTCCCCCTTTAAAACGAATGTAGTAAATTAACTAAAATTAACAAGAATACCTATAGTATACCTGGCAGCATTTTAAGTCCTTAATATATATCCTCCCATCTTTCTAATAGTCGTCTGTTGTACTGTATTGTTTTTGTCATGATTGCCACTATTCTTATTCTCATTTCGCCTTTGGAGAAATTGGTGTGCAGAGACATTGGATAAGGCAATGTAGCTAACTCGCGGTCATATTGTTTGGAATATGAGAGAGAAGAGATCTTTTGTTTTGTTTTTAAATGAAGAACTGAAGAATAACTACAAGACTGAGTTCTCATAAAACTGTAGCTCCACAATGCATTATGTCCATAACAGTTAAATGTGCATTAGACAGTATCCAAAAACCATGAAACAAACCACTGGTCTTCATTGAGCCATGTGTTTTCTGCCTGTTCATTCTCATTTCACTTCAAGAAAGAACAACATGGACCCCTTGCTAAGGGTGGTCTCTTTAAGAGCCATTTTAAAAAAGAGCAGACATGAAGGAGTCCTGGGTTACACACTCTGACTTGAACCTTTGGCACTGGGAATAGAGCAGTCTGTCAGAATGTTGACGCCTGTTATAAAAGCACATAGAACTGCTGACACGCTACAACATATCTGTCTGTCGTTTATCATTGAATACACTGGTAGAAACTCTGACATGAAAAAGAAAAACGATGACAAAAAGAAACAGTGGCTCCTGCTTTCTCTGTTTAAAATCAAACACAGCAAAGATGAGTTCCGTTGTGCACTAACATCTTCAAAGGACATCATCTGTACTAAAGAAAGACTGAGAGTCAACCTGAGTTCACTGAGATCTGAACATGAGTAAGAACACGTCCCTCTCTCTGCTTTCTGGCAGAGTCACCTGTCTTCACAGGTACTCAGCGAGTTTCAGACTTCTTCTCCAGGTACTGAGGAAACAGTGCAGCAATAAAGCAGGGCTTTTTCCACCCGGAGATGGATAAACCAATATCGATCCAGTTCATATAAATAATCTCCACAAATGTGCCCCCTACTTTCTCCATTTTAAGCCACTCTATACCTTTTAAAGGTACATCAATAAATTCCATGTAACTCAACAATTCCTGGATGAGTGAAAGATAAGTACTCTATGTTGACCACCACACAGCCTTCTTTTTTTAATTTCATTTGTTTATTTTTTATTTTTATGTACATTGCTGTTTGCGTACATGTATGTCTATGTGAGGGTGTTGGATCTCCTGGAACAGGAGCTTCAGAGAGTTGGGGGCTGCCATGTGGGTCCTAGGAATCGAACCCAGGTCCTCTGGAAGAGCAGTCAGTGCTCTTACCTGCTGAGCCATCTCTCCAGTGCCACACAGGCTTCTTGAGAGCATCAGATGTAAAACACTCAGAACAGGATCTGAGGCAATACTCAACAACTGTTGACCTTTTCCACCCATTACCCCTAGAGGGATCCCAAGTATTGTAGGGGAGACAAGCACAATGCAAACACCTTACATGTGTGTGTATGCTCAAATGTGGGTACGTGTAAGTATGGAGGGATGGACTGGACTTTTATTTACTCAGCATTTCCTTAGTGTGAAAAAAGTTTGGAAAGGTGAACCAAAGCCAACAGCATCAAGTGAGGTTTATTCTGTAAACACCCCAGCAGGGAGATACAGATTGAAAACTGCAGCTACCCTTCAGCTGACCTGACGGGAAGGCTTTGTGTAGTGGAAGGATGGTGCCTGACATTTGTTCAGTGCTCACTTTGCTGAATGGTGCAGCTGAATGTTTGCCAATCCCCTCCAGCCAGGTTCTGGTATCCACGTTTAGGACAGGTAGCGGTGGGAGCCTGAGGAGGCTAGGCACTTGCCTAGGGACCTCGGGTGGCTAATGCACACAGCAGAGCCCATCCCCTTAGTGATGCTGTCATATAGCACACAGCCTCAAGATCGCTGGCTGGGTGAGAGGAGGTGGGTCAGCCGACGTTCTGCTCTCTAAGGCTTTTTATGATATGCAGGGTGTCGTCAGACAGAAACTCTGGTAATTCTTTTTAAACTATGTAATTAGAAATCTCTTCTAAGATTTTTTTTCCTTTTTAAATCCCATTCATTTGCTGGATAATTTTCTTGAGCTAGCTCTAATAACACCATTTTAGTATAATTACTTGAGATACAGGAGCCTAAGATAGAATTCTTTAAGAACACCATCTGATTGACGCAGGGTAATTTTGCAGTGCAGTTATAGATTTAAAATAAATCCTCATTGTCATATCCATTACCACTCAAGGCTTTTTGTATAGGTTGGTTGTCTCTTTCTTCATTCACTGGCCTCATTCATTCATTCGCTCAACAAACACATACAGTGAGCCTATTCAGGATTTGTTCTAAAGTAGCATGACAGCTTGCATGGGTCTACCTCGCCTACCTAGCTGAGAAAGGAAGGGAAAGGAGGAAATTAGGGGGCCAAGGGAAAGGCTAAGTTTCCAGTAAGAGTAAGGAGCCATCAGCAGTGGGTAGAACTGGTGATCGGACGCTGATGTGGATGAGGCTAGAATGAGAGAAGGCCGCGTTAGACAGAGCAGAGTCCCAAGAGAGATGGCATGACCGAGCAGTGGTGTCTTCTCACTTCACTAGGGAAGAGGCTAGGCTGGAAGAGGGAGGAGAGTTAGCATTGGAAGCAACCTGAGCTGAGAGGAGCAAGAGGCAGAGGCGCTGAGTGTGCACATCCCTTTGTCCCAAGTCCAGGGCTTAGGTTCCTAGGCTCTTATAGCTCATTATCTATATCTCATGGGTAGAGAGCTGCTGGTACCAAGAGAGGGGGAGTGCCAGAGCTGCAGGAGAAAGTAGGGGTGTGTAAGAGTCTGCTTCTTGTGTGGACTCCCATACTGCCAAGCTCTGCATGAGTTGTCACTGTCAGCTTTTCTCGCTGTGTCTGATCCTTTAGGTCTGTAAACAGAACATGGCCCCCCTTAATATGTTAGTGGCTGGTCAGCTGTCCATGGACTCTTAGACTTGGCTTGCCCATTTACTAGAAAAATAGCTTTTTCTTCCCATCTTACCTGTAGGATCACCAAAGAAAGGACCTCAGACTTTTGTAGGATCCCTCAGAGAAAAACAGCGTGATTCACCTGGTCCTACTGGGACCACTGATATATTGGCTCTCAGTCCAGGACTCTGTCAACAACTATACCATACTGGACCAGTCCACACAGACAGGTCTCCATCCTTCTTGCTGTCTTCAGGCAGATTCTAAGAAACCAGGCTCTAGTCCTTATCTCCAGATCACCCCCAAGGAGACTAAGGCCCAGGAATTGAGGAGACTTGGTAGAGCCGCACATTACAAAGAAGCAGTGCAGGGAGGAACTGGATTCAGATCTTGTCTTCTCTGTGTGAGGAGGGGTTTGAACTCAGATCTGCCTTCTAGGCCTGTTCCCCCAACCCCCCAGGGCATTGTCAGGAAGGAATGTGTTTGCTGCAGAGGCCTTCCTCCATCTATTTGATAGTTATGGAGTGCCTGGTTTGTACTACTATTTTTCTGTTCTGGCTATGGCTCTGCCTTCTTGTATTGGAACCAAATTTCAAAGAGGAAAATATAATTGTCCTTGAAGTATGGAAGTTTCCCACGAGCCAGCCCTACAATAGCACACCTGAAGACTGTGTGCTCCCTAACAAAATAATCTGTCCTTTTCTACCATGAAACTTTTTTGAGGGAGACAGAAATTTGTTGTCCATTTTTCCCATCCCCCATCTCCTATCCCCACCCCCTGCCCTCCCCCAACCATCCCTTCATCTTTGTCATCATCGTTGTTGTTGTTCATCCCTGGAGAAATGTGGTGTGCTGAGTGTTCTGGATGTGCCAAAGGTGAATGCCAGGGATGTTTCCTCAGAGAGCCTCTCCATGACCAATCGTATTTTCACTTTCAACAGAAATAATAGCAGCAGCCGAGCAAACATAGAATCTAAGGTGGAGAAGTTATAGGGCAGGCTTAAGGGGCGGTGTGCATTTTTAACACTCTTGGCATTTAAATGGTGTGCCGTGAGCCTGAATTTGATTTAGGTCAGATATACCGGAATGTAACAAAGCCAGAAAAGAGTGTGTGGAGAGTGCGGGGTGTATGGAGAGCATCACCAGTCGGGGCTACCTTTGATCTCTATCACCTGCTGTTAAGGAAATGCAGTGCTATTATAAGTTACATAAGATGTCAGCTGCTCATAGAGGCATGTCATAGACAGACCTGGGCCAGAATAGCCACCAGGTAGCTGCAAAGTAATCCAGCTATTCAGTGTGGGTGGGGATAACTCCTGAGCTCCCAGTCGCTCTTCCTTTTATTTAACCACCCAAGAAAAATCCTACGTAGCTGCCAAGGAGACAAAGAGGGACACTTGGAGCTTGTTTAGTGGAGAGTGAGGAGGTGCTTTCTGTAGCCTGCAGGCATCTGTAGGATCAATCCCTGTGTCATGTGGAACAGCATTCATTGGGCTGAAAAGCATTTCACGCTTTGAGTTTCCCAAAGCAGGCAAGTTTCCTACAGAATAGATAAATAAATAAATTAACTCTGCCCTACTCAGACTTCCCTCAGAGCTCTATCCAATCAGATAGTGCCAGGCCACTATGGGGAGGAATTTGGGGCTTTGCTGGAATAATGGGCTACTGATAACTACCAATAGAATTAATTTGGTTTTTATTTTTGATGGTGCTGAGGATTAAAGTCGAGGCCTCACCTATGCTACGCACATGCGCCATCACCATGACACCCCATATGGAGCCCACCAACAGAATTTATTAGGACTGGCCAAGGGGATGGGCAATGTCTATGCTGTCATACTGCCTATATACCCTTCTGGCTAAGTCCACCTTCCCTTCTCAATGTCTGTCCTCTATCTTGAGTTCAGGCCGCGTTGCTCTAGTCGGCGTAAAGGTTTCTAAGCCTTTAATTTGAAGAAGGGAAATAGTATGTGGATATGCGCTCAGTGTTGCTACACTACAGATGCCCAGACTATGTGCCCTAATCTCCATTTATCACAGCACCCACCCCAGAATGAAACCTCGGCTCAGGCTGGGAATCTGCCACAAAGGCTCTTGGCAGCTGCAATCAATCAGCAGGGGTTGGCAAGCAGAAGAACACCCACATGCTGCCCAGGCATTTAAAATGAGTCCCTCCAGGACAGAAGGCCAGCTATGGGGCTCCTTCCATGGCTGTCTCTGTTGTCCCGGAAGGTCTGCTGTCAAGTTTGCATTTTGAGAATGGTTTCAGTGGGCAGACATAGGTATATTTTTAAGAAGTGAAAGGAAAAATAATTCATATCTGACTACAGATAATCACAGCTGTGGGCTAAAGGCTGGCTCATCCAGCTAGGTGTGTTCACAGCTATAAAAACTACTCCTGCAGTTAATTGGCTTTTGAGAACTGGGATAAAATGTGCAAGCATCTAATTATATCTATTTCCAAATTGGTTTTTTCTTTTTCTACCCTAAACACACACACACACACACACACACACACACACACACACACACACACA
>NW_026592510.1:13307043-13314148 GCF_907164565.1 Psammomys obesus | reverse complement strand
ACACACACACACACACACACACACACACACACACACACACACACACACATGCTGTTTCTCCCCTTGCTTTCACTCATGATATATTTACAGGAAGCCGGCCAGCATGCACAACTGGCATCTGCCACTCCGTGTGGACAATAATAGCATTGGTGAGGTGCCTAAGAACACCGGTTTAAAAATCACACTGCCTGGGTTTGATTCCCCGACCCTTCCTGCTTGAGCCATCTGATCCTGGCCAAGTTACTCAATTCTTTGAAACCTCAAAGTGCTCAGCAATAAAGCAGGTCTAACCCCAGGCTCGGGTTAATGCGAGAAGGAAAATGCTATTACATAGATGGCTATAAAATACCCTCTCTCTACACTTTAACTGAAGAATTAAAGTAGAAAAAAAATTGAACAGAAAATATAAACTTTTTTTATAGTTGAAGTTTGCATTAAACAAAAGATTATGAGCAGGAAATCTCTAACTAGGAAAATATGGTATTGTGATCTGGGTCTAAAATAGCCCCCAGATGCGTTACTATGGCTTCGTTGCCAGCCTCTGGCTCTGTTGAGGGGTGGTGAAATCTTTCATTCACCAGGAACATGCCCTTGAAGAGGACACTGAGACCTTGGTTCCCCAAACTTTGTTTCCTGGTCACTGTGACATGCCCTTTGTTCTGCTGTTCCCCACCCCTCTACTTCCCCACAACAGGATATTCTGCAACCAGCCGAGCTCCTCAGGACTGCAGCTCCTGACACCATAAACCTAAATCAATCTTTCTTCTCTCCGGTAGGTCATCTCGGGTATTTTTCACAGAGGCTGGCAGCTGCCTAACAAATGGTATCCCTTTTTGTCGCCTTCACTGATACTGACCTTCTAGGAAACAGAACTCAATTATTGCTGGGACTCCATGTCCTAATCCGCTTTTGTCTACTGAAAGAACGGTTCTCTATAAAGCCGTGTTTGACCAAATGCTTCTTATTCACTCCCATCCATCCAGCATCCACCCCTCTATCTATGTAACAAACATTTAGTGCTTTGTAAGAGCTAACGAGGGGCCTGGTGCTGAGTGCAGTGTGTTCGCAGAGACAATGCCCTTGTCCTCACGGAGCCGTGCACTTAAAGTTTGCAGTTTTGATAAAACAGTTCGTTTCTAATGCAAATCTTTTATAGCACACAGACTGTGGGAGCTAAGGGAACTGTCTCTATAAGAAAAAGAGCAGGGACGACACCAGTGGTGTCCTTGCTCCCCACCAAGCCCTACCACTTCTCCCCAGCCTTCTGTATAATAACCCAACAGGGAGAGATGATTGATTTCTCAATTGTCGTAAAATATGAATTAAAAAACCATTTAGAAACGAGAACTTTGTAACTGAAGCATCTAAGCGGTATGCCTGTTTTCAGCCGAGGTGCAAAAGCCACTTCTACCGAAAGTTCTGAACAGAATTCCAAGGAGAAACCTGTGAAAGTGAAATGTCTCCAGAACCCTCCAATCATATGAGTTAAGCCTCAAAGGATGAATAAAATCTTGACCTCAGGTGCCTCAGGCTCTCCATACTGGGTAGCCCCATGCTCACAAAGGAAGCCATGGCATGGCCGTTGTGCCTGCTGGGAGTGGTAGGGTCTACAAGATGCACACTACGTTCATGGTTTAATTCTGTTCCAGTGTAGCCAGAGAGCTGCCTGGTGAGCACAGAAAGGGTGGGAGTCTCCATCTCTCATGGTGGGTCTGGCCAGGCTTTCTCACCACAGCCCCTGCGATGCTCTCACTCTGCTTGATTTGATTTCTCACTCGAGAGGGAGAAACTGCAATCGATTTTTGCTAATTTGCCCCCGGACTCCTTCTTCAGTTACCTTCAGCACAGCAAAGCTCAAGTGCTTTATGTTAGATTAGCTAAGAGCTGCAGGAGAGGATGTTGCCAGTCCCCTGAGACAAAGGATTTGTGCAGCAGCAAGGCCAGTGTGAGTTCTGCTGCTTGCCCACACTGCTGTCACACAGGAAGAAGTCCAAAGTTGTGAATTCCAACAGTGTAGCCTTAGCCAACTCTCTTAACCACTCAGCACCTGTTATGGATCATATAAAATATAAAGAATTTACATTAATGTTAAATAGAACATCCCCTAGAAGAGTTAACTAGATAATTTTATACTTGACCTCAGCTAAAAGGGCAAGCAGAGATGATAAGATGATTTTATGTAGCTAACGGATGAACATTGTTTTCCTACTAGGTTATATTCATTTCTCATGCCCATATTTCATTCATGTTAAGTGGTGCTGTGTTTATAATAATGCTGTTCTTTACAAAACTTTGTTTGAATAATCCGGACATAGCTACACACTCTTATAATCCCAACACTCAAAGCTCTGACAGAATTGGGAGTTTGAGGCATCCTGTAACATATAATCCTGTCTCATAATAATGATAGTTATTATCATGAATTTATTATTATAACATAATTGAGTAACATTTCCTCATGCCGTTGGTTCACTCTTAAGCTGTCTACAACTCCCTAACTGTCTTATCCAGGTGGTCCTGATTGGTCCATGTTATTTCCAAAGCCTCCCCGCTCTGTTTCACTGTTCCCTCTGTGTCAGGTGTGCCAGAGTGGGTCCTCATTAGAAAATAAAGAGAGCACAAAGGCTTCGCCTGATTGTTCTCTCCAGGGCTTCCCAATCCTGCCTTTGTCTCCTCCCTGCATCTTTACAATCACTCTAATTATTTCATGGTTTATTACACTGAGTTTTCTTTTTACTCATACAAAAAAATTAAATTTATTACGAATGTATTTCCTAAAATAACAGTAAAGTGAGCATAATGCCTCCCAAAGACTAAGTGACCCTTAATGCTGGCTCAGCTCTTATTCCCCAGAAACTTCAATGAGTTCAATGAGAGACTGACATGTTTATTTCTTTTGTTGCAGGTTATCTCTGTAAACATGGGCTTTTAAAAAATGTTAACTTATTAATCTGCTAACCCCCCTTTTCAACTCAGAGTGAAGCATGTACAATCTAAGGAGAAGCTTATAGAAGCAAATGTTTACTCTTAAGATGGAAGGCAGGGCTAACACGTGTTTGGAGAGGTCATGGTCGTGATGCAGACAAGGAAGGATGAGGTTCTGTGCTGATGTTTGTAAGGTTTAGCAAGCTCGTGATTATCCACGAGCTTTTTGAAAGTCCAGACCCCTGTGCCTCACACCAGATAGGTAGAAAGGCAGGTCACGCTTACCCAGTGACAGACTGAGCCACGTTTAAACATCTATCACTTTTAAGATATTTGCTTTATTAGTAAAACATTTATCTAAAAATGTGTAATTACATGTGTGCGCACACCCATGTATTTGCTGCTATTTTTAAGGGACAAAAGTGTTTGAATATCGCCAGTTTCAGGTAACCTAATAAAATAAAGCTAGAAGGAGCACAAAGTAAGCAGGCCAGGGAGGGAGTGCAAGCACACGGGAATGGGGCAAGCTCGCAGTGCTGAAAGGCAGAAGCCGCTGTTGAGTCAGCTCTTCAGCCTTTGTGGAAGCCCAGGACAGTGACCAGCCCTGAGCCTTCTCAACCTGTCAGTGTGATGTGTATGCCTCATCAAAGCCCTGTGGTCTCTGCAGTGGGGTGTCGGCTCCCAGGGAGGATGTTAACCCTTGCTGCTGTGCCCATGCATTTAGAACACTGCAGCACTGAGAGGGAAAGGATGGAGATGGGCATCTGAAGGGGCTGGGCCCCAGGATGCAGCAATATAAGTCAAAAGCAATTCCACTGGATTAGTCAGAGCTCCCTGGAGGATCAGAACTGAAGGGATGGATGTGTGAGTGTGAGTGTGTGTGTGCGCGCTGTATATGATGTACATGTGTGTATACGGAGTGTATGATGCAAATGAATATGTAATATGATGTCCATGTGTATGTATGTGTGTATGATGTATGTTTTTCAGAGTGGCTTACATCATAAGAGGCTAGATACCTAAAGTGGGTAGGCAGAAGTTGGCCACAGTCAGAGGACATGAAGGGGCTTCTTAAAAGAGAACCACACACTTGATGGCAGTGGAAAGTGAAGGGAGGTGGGAGCGGTGGAGTATTCAGTCCACTTCTGTTAGTTCCTCTGGCCGGAGTGAGTGCTCAAGTGTAGGGGAGGGGTGGGAGAGGAGTGAGAAGAACAAGAGCAGCAGCCTTCTCTGGGTGCCCTGAACAGGAGGGAACTCTACACCACATTTTCTTTCCTCTCATCACTGAGATTTGAAGGGCCAGCAAAGCAGGATACTGAGGCTGAAGTTCCACGCTCACGCCCCTGCCTGTATCTCTGCACTGCGCTTAGCATGGTTGGGTCATTGGCAGCCTCAACTTTTTAGAAGCATGGGCAGAAACTAATTCAGGGTGGAAGGGAACAGGATGAGTATTCCTAATCTGAAATCCAAAACACCCCCAAATCCAGAACCCTCTGAACACAGACCAACTGCTCAGACAGCCATTTCAGATTCTGTGAGTGTTCAGCCAGTCAAGTCCCTGAAAACATTTTATAACAGAAAACTTGGCCATCGGATCCTACATGTGTTTTTAGATAAAGAACACCCAAACTAGAAGAGTTTAAAAAAAAAGAAGTGATCTGCTTTTCCTCTCAAAAGAACCATGATTAATGGGATCTTATATGGTTGTGAATAGATAGTTCCCAACACTAGAAACATGGGAAAGTTGTATTTTCTTTACACAGTGATAAGTGTTCATGACAGAAGCTGGGGAATAAAAGTAATAAGAGATAATTCTACCATCTAAAAACTACCATCAACCTGTCTCCTCCCCTCCCCTCTCTTCCTACTCCTTTCTCCTTTTATCTCTCCTTCTCTCCCTCTCCCTTCCTCTCTTTTCCTCTTTCTCTCTGTGTGTATCTGTACACTTAAAAATTATGGTCATAATTTCACAGTTTTATATCTATGTTTCATTTAACTTCCTAGTGAGGAATTTTATTGTGCATGTAATTAAATAGTCTCAGAAAAGAAAGCATCTATATAACATTCCATGTCATAGAGAAATAATTATTGCATGGACTTCATGATTAGAGCTTCAGAAAGTTGGTATATATAACAATAATACTAGAATTATTGACAATTTCTCCTTTTATTTTTTTAGGTGGCTGTTTTCATAATTTGCTTTTTTAAAAATGATTTCTTAGCCTCGGCATTCATTCATTCAATAACTAACATGTTTATTACGTTAGCATTTCCGAAGTTACCAGTTGATAATAAAAGCTATGCTTCTGCTTCACATCCCACCTGACTTTAGATTTACAAAGAAATAAAGGCTGGACAGAGGGATGGAGAAGTCTGAAGTCCACACAATGCCTTCCTAACTCCATAGATTCTTCAAGTCCAGGGCAACTGATCTCCTCACAGCCACAGAGCAGTGGAGCACTGGAGACAATGAGGGCTCTGTATGCTGTGAGACAGGCCTTCCAGAGTCCCCCCTTCACCCATATCTGCAGGAAGGATTTCTCTGGCAATGTAATAAGTCATGAAAACCAGAAGGCACTTGTTTTATTGGACTTCAATTGTTTGCGTTGATTTATTAATACAATATTCTTTTTCTTTGAGCACATTCACGAACAAACCAAGACGGACAGCCAGACTCTTCTCACAGACTTTAGGGATCCTTGGCTCTGGAGTGAAGTGTGAGCCAATTCAGAGTCTGCTCACATTCATGTGTGGTACCCACAATGCTATGCAGGGAGAGAACACAGAAGCCAGCCTGCAGCTGTGTTGCTAGAATTTGTTACTTGGGTGAAAATGATATGAAGAAGGTGATGGGCACTCCTTTATCACACATTAGCCTCTTAGGCCAGCAGCAGAGCAGGCTGGAAAGGAGAATTCTGGGATTATAAAAGCTTTGTCTTCTTAAAGGGAACCATTCTGTCATATTCTGTTCATAAATCTCTATCAGAAAAAAAAGGCTGCAAACTCTTTTTGGAAGACTCACTTTGAATTAAGATAAAGGGTAGGCAGGTTTGGCGGCACATCTTTTAGTTCCAGAATTCAGGAGGCAGAGGCAGGCAGTTCGCTGTGAATTTGAGGCCAGTCTACTATATGTAGGAAGTTATAGGCCAGTCATGGCTACACAGTGAGACCCTGTCTCCAAATAAAATAGTATCAAAGATAGACTATTGTCTCAGCAATAATCGTGTGCAATCACAAGGGATCCTAACTTCACCCTGTTATAACTACATATAGGAGCTGGGGATGTGGATCACTTTGGTAAAGAATATGCTATCCAAACATCAGGACCTGAGTGCAAGTCTCCGACACCTACATAAAAGCCAATCATGGTCACAGATGTCTATAACTCTAATGTTGGAGGTAGAACAGCAGAGGCAGTTGGATCCCTGGAGCTCCCTGGCTTAGTTGGTGAGCTGTGGGTTTAGTGGGATACCAATCTCAAAAGATAAGGTTGAGAACAATAGTGGAACTCCTGACGTTAGCCTCTGAACTGCACACACATGATCTCACACATGTATAGGCATACCTACATGTACACATGCAAAGATATGCATACACACAAGACAAGACAAAACAAAACAAAAACCTGTGTGTGTTTGCTTATGTATCTGGCTCCAGCATGTATTTCTAGTGATACCTTAGAGTATGTTGGCTGTGCACACTGACATGTTCGTTTAGCTCCGGGAATCTAGTGGTGAATTTCTTCATGTGCCCTGCCAGTTTAGACCTCAGTGCCTTTTCACAGTATCCCCCCAACATTCTGTGCCTGGCAAATGGCTCTGCATCCTTCAAACACCAAGAAGACATCCTGCTTCCTAGGAAGTGTGCCATGGCTACCCAGATTATGACACCTGGGTGTCTGATAAGGTTATGTGAACATCAGGTGGTTCCTACCATGTTGGCATTGCTCTTCTCCATCTCCAGCCAAGGGGAGCCAAGGATGTGCCTCATTCCTCGTGTCCTTCTTGCCTCGTATGTAGAAAACACTCAATATCATTTATATTAAATGCAAATGAACTAAGCAAGTTGTTTTTGGGAGGGACAGTTTGCTTGCTTGCTTGCTTGCTTGCTTGCTTGTTTGTTTGATTGTTTGGATGGATGGATGGATGGATGGATGGATGGATGGATGGATGGATGGATG
>NW_026592510.1:13284195-13307033 GCF_907164565.1 Psammomys obesus | reverse complement strand
ATGGATGGATGGATGGATGGATGGATGGATGGATGGATGGATGGTTGGTTGGATGGATGTGGTGCTGCAGACAGACCCTGAAGCTTGCACATGCCAGGCAATTTCTGAACCACTGAGCTACATCCCCAGCCCCAGCTAGTGACCCTCACTAAGGCATGCTGAGGATTATAGAGATGGGTGTCAAGTATGGAGAGGATCAGAGATCAGTTCCCTTGACCCAGCTGCGCAGCTCACAATCTCCGTTTACTCTCTATCCAGGGGCTCTGACTACCTCTTCTGGTCTCTTCGGCAACCCGTATCCACATGCACGACCCACACACATGTGCACACATTTAAAATTAGTAACAATAAATCATTTTCTTTAAAAAGATGTAGTAAGCGGGCTTTAAGCCTGTGCCATGTCCATCTTCCAGAACAGCAGTTCTCAGCCTGTGGGTTGTGACTCCGTTGGGGACTGTATATCAGATAGCCTACATATCAGATATTTAAAATGGTAGCAAAATTCACAGTTAGGAAGTAGCTGTGAAATCATCTTCTGGTTGAGGGTCACCACAACACAAGGAGCTGTATTAAAGGGTCACGGCGTTTAGGAGGGTTGAGAACCACCCATGGATTTAAGAAGAAAAGGCATCGTGTTGTGTGCTCTTCAAGCTTCCCAGATGCATGATTAATGTTCTAAGAGTCTGTCTTAGATTATGTTTAATCCTCAACCCTGACCCACCTGGCATGGGCCCACAGTGTGTCTCATAGTGAAGAGTGTGTGCCTGGCAGCCTGATTTAATCCTTTCTGCAGCTTCATTCAACTGCTCTTATCTGTCTAGGAAGAACGAAAGACTCTAGGAAGTTATGGGGGTTTTGTTTTATTTTTATTTTGTTTGTGTTTTTGAATCAGTGTTATCCCAGAAGAAAGCAAGGGGAACCTCTTCCCCCATCCCACCCCTGACCCCTGCTTCCTGCGTTTTAAGCCTGGGACTTCTCCTGTAGTTGAGTGGTTTGGATGTTGCTGCTGTTTCAGAAGACTGTTAAGTCCTATGAACAGTTTTTCTTTTCACATTAGCAGGAGGTTTTTTTTTTTTTTTTTTTTTTTTTTTGCCTCTGGCAGCCCCTTTCATATGCATAAGAGAAGTGGGTGCATAAGCTGTTCAACTTCTCAGCCTATGTCAGTAAGATTTTTTTAAAAGTTTTCATTAGCATGTACTGATTAAATAGTGGGTTTCCTTATGACATCTTATACATGTATTAGTGCATTTGGGTCCTATTACCACCTTACCCTGTCTTGAGCCCCCTCCTCCCACTAATCCCCTTCCTGTTCCGTCCTATTCCTCTTCTGCACATGTCTTTGTGGGCTGGAGGAAATGACTCAGTGGGTTTTGTTTATTAGAGCAGTTAACAGGAGTCCGGGTACCTCACAAAAGAAAATCTCCGCCATCAACCATTATAAAATCCTCAGCAGAGCAGGTGGAGTGGGAGGCAGCTATGACCATTTCTCCTACTATGACAGAGGTCCAATCTTGTGGAGCTCTTATTCAGGCAATCTCCGTTTCTGTGAATCCAAGAACATAAGAGCCTAGAAGTCAAAATTTCACTCCGGTCCTGCTCCACTTCAACCCAATCTCAGCCTCATCTCTATGATATATTAGTGTTTTTTGGGGGGTGACAAAAAGCTTTAGAGAAATAAAGGAGAGAAGATTTATTTGGGCTCATGGTTTCAGCCCAGACGCATTGCTTAGGGCCTGAGGCAAGAGAGACAGATCATGGATAATGGAGTGTATTGTTTCAAAGACATACCCCAGTGACCTATTTCCTCCAACGAGGCCTCACCTCCTAAAAGTCCATTTAGCTAGGAACTCAGTGCCCTCGTGATCCAATCCCCTTAATAGTTCTACCAATAAAGGACTAAGTTTTCAACACAAATGGC
The DNA here is from genome assembly GCF_907164565.1 of Psammomys obesus. Classification (NCBI taxonomy): domain Eukaryota; kingdom Metazoa; phylum Chordata; class Mammalia; order Rodentia; family Muridae; genus Psammomys; species Psammomys obesus. The sequence continues at coordinate 13,305,115 of NW_026592510.1, read as the reverse complement.
TTCAGACACTGGCAAATGTCTTGGGTCTGGGAACAAAATCCCCAGTTGAAAATCAGTCAAACCACACTATAATACGTAGAAATCAATGCATGTAACATTCAACATACATTCTTATACTTATATAGCAGAGGCAGTTCTGTTTGGCTTTTATCTGTTACATGAAAACTACACGTTTTAGGAATACCTGTCCAGTTTACAGATGTGATGTGATTAGGTGTATAAAGCCATACCTGACTGAAAAAGAGAGCCTCCCAGAAAGGTGACAAATTGAACACATACCTGCTTGTAGTTAATCAAACATTACATCAACATTTATTCCTTCCTCTTCTAGATCTTTCCATTTTGAGCATCCTTTCCCACTAATATATCAGATTGTAAACACTAGGCCCTTCTTCAGAGTTTATGTCTCACATCCCATCCCAGATGTGCCAGACACTGTCCTAAGCCTTGACTCATTGTTTTCTCTTGTCTTTATGATAATCCCCCTAGGCAGACACCGTTAATGCCACCTTGTCACACCTGGAGAGCCAGATGTGGACCATAGGTACACACACAGCAACTCAAAAGCACGGCTCACTCTCAGCCACTTCATTGTATTACTACTCAAAGAACACATGCATTTTCTTCTCAAGAACCTCAAATGACCATAATCCTAAGCTATTTATATAGAGAGACTCCAGCTTCCATTGCTGACTTAAAACAAGAGGGTCATGGCCTCATTTTTCAAGACCTACTGAAAATTCCAGCAGAGGCCATTAGAAACGTGGGGGAAGGCTGTTGCTCATTCTGCTGGCGTACCCATGATAGAATGCACAAATTGTGGCTGTATTTTTACAGCAATTAAGTGGAAGATGTAATTAGTTCTCTTCTGTTTCAAATAACAAATTAAGCTGGAAAATCTAGAGTGCTTGGCTAGAATCTTTCTGTCCAGATTTAGACATTCAGAGAAAGAAGTGGTTTGTTATAGGCTTAGGGGCTATGGGTGGCTGCCGAAGCTTCTCTTGGTTGCTATGGTTGACATGGGATCTTGGGCCTGCTGAGAAATTCCACATGGAGCATGGGGCCTTTTCAGGACATTCCAGTGGCTTCTAGCTCTTCTCCAAGGTAGGCTAGGCTGTACGAGAAGGCAACCATCCCCCTTTCTGGCCCATCTCCCTTACTTTGCCTTTTTTGACTGAAAATATGATGCTTTTTTTTTTTTTTTTTTTGAAGGCCATAAAGGGAGTTTTCTGAGGAGTCTGCCAGCATAAGCCAGACTTCTTGGGTTCTGAATGGAAGGCCACTATCTTGCTCTGGAATAGTAGAAGCCACAAAAAAATTTAAGTAGAAAAGGAACATGATCAGATAGACATGTGTTGTAGAAAGTTTATCTTCAGATGGAGAGTGGTTCAGAAAAGACTGAAAAACTAAAAGGGAACAGTTGGAAACTATGCCGGAGACGAGGTGAAGAACAGGCATGATGGGTGTGAAGTGGTATGGTGGATTTAAACAAGAACTGTCTGGATGAGAGGGCATGGAACATGATGGAGAAAGATGTAGTCTCAGCTGCTTCCACAGTGCTGGCTGGAAAATGGTGAGTGTCAGGCTGTTCACCCCTATACCAACCTTCAGGGATGTCATGTGGAGAAGCAGCGAGGTAGGCGTGGAAGGTGATATGCTCCTTTGGGAGAAACTTGCGGCAGCTGCAAGGTGATGTCTGGTAAGCCATTGGCTATCTGGTATGAGGCTCCACAGAGGGCTGAAGTAGAATACGCCCCTGAGATCATTAGTGGGTAGACACTTAAGGGACTGGTGCCACAGTCGCTCAGAATTTTCCTCGGGTCTCTCACAGTTGGCCTATGGCAGAGGTATACCGTGGTGTTTCAGGACACACTGGGAGGTCTGGAGCAGGGAAGGCACATTGCAGTCAGGAAGGTCTTTGGGAGTGTGGCCTCCGAGATGATCGATGAGCCTAAGACTCTGCCTGACAGGTGCCTCCCTTCACCTTCATATTTTGGTTATTCAGAGGTTTTTGCCACCATTTCCCGCTGTGGCTCTAAGATTAGGACAGGCATGGCTGGACGCTTATGTCAGAAACAAGTGTTCTGTCTTCAATAGCAATATCCCCATCTTCTCTTTCCACTAGCAATGCTCTGTGGTTCCAGCTCCTCCACAGTCTTGCCCATTTTGTTTCCTGATTTCCATACACTAGCCACTGTAAGATGACACCACCTAACTCATCCCAGCTGCTCTCTGGAATAGAGCACACATTGGGTATTTGCTTAGAACTTGACAGATCGAAACCATGAACTTTCACTGTGGTCAGCTGAGCGAGAGCACACACAGGTCACGTGACCTAACCTCATCTATAAAGGTGAGCCCGCATCATTGAAGTGCACACCATAACCTGGGAGAGTGAGAGGAAATGGACCTTTGGTAGTTGAGAAATGTTGCAGCTGAAAGTGAAGGCATGCTTTTGTTTGTAACCATTGCTCTGTAATGACTATATTAACATTCATGAAGCCCCTGAGAAGAGATTGTCATTTGGTATTAAGTCCATTACAGCTGTCACTGGGTTCAGAGCGTTGCTGAGGAGATTAAATTGCCCCTGCTCCTCCAGTGTTCTTCAGATTGTGTTCGGGTGTGAGTCCTGTCACTCATCTGCCTGTGTCCCTGACAAGTGCAGAAGTCAGAGCGAATGTTTGGGCAGGAGTTCCAGGACTCGCGGTTAGGGAGCCACATTTATGGTGTGCTTGTGGGGGGACACCTGCAGCTTCAGCAAATGCCACATCGAGGAGTGGCTACACTGTCCTCAGAGGGGGCGGCTTGTATTTCCTGACCCTCTGTCCTAGTGACTTTCACATCAACAAAAGCTAAATGGGTATTATGGAAACACTCAGCAAGTGGTGGCAAAGCTAGAAGGCCCTGCTTCTTGTCCTCTCTATATCTTGGGGAAGGCTGGTGACCACGGTGTCAGAAGCCTTGGGGATGCCGAGCTGCTGAGCAGGGAGACTGGGTCCTTTAGTAATCTGGTCCTGATGAAAAAATTAGTCTTGAAAAGTTGGCTAAAAGTTAAAGCTAACTGATTGGTTCAATTGGAAGTCATAATGCTCTATGCATAGGCACCAGGTGAAGTTCAACAGGCTATCCCACTGCCGTGGCTTGAAAACCATGCAAACCATGTAATTACATTAACCTGCATAGTAACCTTTTTACTGCAGACTTTGTGTCTTAAATTGTATCCTGAGAACCATATTAGCAGCAGGACAGCTTTGCCCTTCAATATTTAATGTTTGAGGTCGTCCCCTTTCTACTGCAAGGAAATATTCACTAGCAATATATATATATATATATATATATATATATATATATATATATATATAAGCTCATTTTTACAAATGGGCAGAACAAGTCAACTCTAGGTAGAAAAGTGACAGTTGGAGCTGGTTATACTTTTTACCTAAATGTATCACCACTGGTAGAATCAATACATGCAAGATCCTGTAATCCATTTTATTTTGGGTCTTTCCAATTTGGGTTATTTAAAGTTTATAGGCCAGCATAGACTTGAGGTTTATGTGAACAAAGGCTTCAGTTTACAATCAGAATGGCCTGGCCTAGGGCTACCCAAGACCAGAGCAAAGCTGAGCAAAAGGTTTTTCGTATCATCTAATTATTTCAATTTCTGGTTGTTTTGGTTTTTTGTTTTTTCGTTTTTTTTTTTTTTTTTTTTTTTTAGTTCATTTCTGAAGAAACAAGCTAAATTGTATAAACAACTTTGTGTCGAATTGGTAGTGATAGTAAGTGTTAAATAATTTTTTTACAGTGTTCCTGTCTACCATTTTGTCAGACTGAATTTTTTTTTTTTTTTTGGCATTTAAAAGTGTCTTTATTATCTTTTTTAAAAATTTTATTTTACTAATTACACTTTATTCACTTTGTATCCCCCCCCCATAAGCTCCTCCTTCCTCTCCTCCCAGTCCACCCTCCCTCCCACTTCTTCACACATGCCCCTCCCCAAGTCCACTGATAGGGGAGGTCCTCCTCTCCTTCCTTCTGATCTTAGTCTATCAGATCACATCAGGAGAGGCTGCATTGTCATCTTCTGTGGCCTGGTAAGGCTGCTCCCCCCTCAGGGGGAGGTGATCAAAGAGCAGGCCAATCAGATTATGTCAGAGGCATAATCTTTTCCCATTACTATGTAACCCACTTGGACACTGAACTGCCATGGGCTACATCTGTGCAGGGGTTCTAGGTTATCTCCATGCCTGGTACTTGGTTGGAGTATGAGTCTCTGGGAAGACCCCTGTGTTCAAATTTTCTGGTTCTGTTGCTCTCCTTGTGGGGTTCCTGTCCTCTCCAGATCTTACTATTCCCCCACTTCTTACATAAGATTCCATGCACTCTGCCCAGGAGTTGGCCATAAGTCTCAGCGTCTGCTTTAATAGTCTGCAGGGCAGAGCCTTTCAGAGGCCCTCTGTGGCAGGTTCCTAGGTTGTTTCCTGTTTTCTTCTTCTTCTGATGTCCATCCTCTTTGCCTTTCGAGATGGAAATTGAGGTTTTAGTCAGGGTCCTCTCTTTTGATTAGTTTCTTCAGATGTACAGATTTTAGTAGGTTTATCCTATATTATATGTCTATATGAGTGAGTATATACCGTGTGTGTCTTTCTGCTTCTGGGACAGTTCACTCAGGATAATCCTTTCCAGATCCACCATTTACCTGCAAATTTCATGATTTCCTTATTTTTCATTGCAGAGTAATACTCCATTGTGTAGATGTACCACAATTTCTACATCCATTCTTCAGTTGAGGGGCATCTGGGCTGTTTCCAGCTTTTGGCTATTACCAATAAAGCTGCTACAAACATGGTTGAGCAAATGTCCTTATTGTGTATTTGAGCCTCTTTTGGATATATGCCTAGGAGTGGTATGGCTGGATCTTGAGGAAGCGCTATTCCTAGTTGGTCAGACTGATTTTTAACCTTCTTGTTTTACTATAAAAGAGCTCTGTCTTATTTTTAAGCTCAGAATTAATTTTTTTTCTGTTTGGGGGCTGGAGAAATGACTCGGCAGTTAAAAACACTGACTGCTCTTCCAGGCGACCTGGGTTTGCTCTCCAGCACCACAGGGCAGTTCACAGTCATCTGTGACTCCAGTCCCTGGGGACCTGATGCCCTCTTCTGGCATCCATGAACACTGCAAATACACGGCACACATGAAAATAATAATAACATAGATAAATATGTTTTTAAGTTTCATTTAGGCAGATTTAGTTTGATGTCTTTGAACAGACGAAGCACACTTAGTCAGAATAATAAATGTGTGTGCATATGTGTGCTTGTCATCCTTATAGTTTAACTAGTTAAGGCAGAAATACAAGCGGAATCAGTAAAAACTCTGCAGTGTTTTGAAAGTGCTGATATTTACATTAAAAGCTATAATCTTGCTGTGGTTGAAATCTAATGTTTGGTTTGGCCTTATGGGGGCAGCTAATTCCTCTTAGGTGTACGTGGAAACTATCCTCTCTGATGGGAGTGACACAAGGGATTACAACTGATGCCTCTTGGGGGGAAATAGTGGCAAACCTAACTTAGGATCACCTTCCCCTCACACACGTATCAGAGAGCAAATCCAGAAGCAGTGCTGTAGTAACCACGTCACCTACACCCTAGTCTCCCAGACCCATAAGGAGTAAATTATGGGATGGACAGAAGCATCTCTATCCCCAAGTCCCCTGCTGTCAAGGCTCAGGGAGCCTCTGGAGTCTGTGGCAGATGTTGTTCTTCACTAAATGTCCTTTGATGGTGTGGCAGGATTCTTTCTAGGCTCCCATCTGAGGTTTCTGCTTTACTCTGGCCCTGAGCACCCGGGGACACCTTCTATAGATCAACAGCACCACTCTTTCCCTAAAACACTCACACCAGCCAGTGTGCTGCTTGCTATGAGCCTGCGGTGGGTCCGCATCCTCACAGAAGCCCTCATGGCAGAATACACTCTTCAGTGTGGCCTTTCATCACAGCATCTTTCTCAACACACTAACATACACACTGAGGCAAGATGTCACCTCGTTGTTCTTTGGCATTGCTCTCTATCTTAATTTTCTCTTTGACTTTAAATGATTTCTCTAAACCTGAGGAAATTACAAGAGCATAGTGTTTTTTTGTTGGGTAGTATGTGAAAAGAATTACTTTACATAGAATAGTCCCTCTTATCTGTGGTTTTGCTTTCTATAGCCTTCCGGGGTTTGAAAACATGATACAGCACAGTAAAGAATTGGGCTATTTAGAGATAAAGAGACAGAGAGTACATTTACATTATAGTATATTATTTTTTATAGTTTTTTAAATTTTTAATTAATTACACCTTATTCACTTTGTCTCCCCCATGTGGCTCCTTCCCTCCTCCCCTTCCAATCCCTCCCTCCCTCTCCCTTCTCCATGCATGCCCTTCCCCATGTCCACTGATAGGGGAGGTCTTCCTTTCCTTCCTTCTGATCCTAGTCTATCAGATCTCATCAGGAGTGGCTGCATTGTCTTCCTCTGTGGCCTGGTAAGGCTTCTCCCCCCTCAGGGGGAGGTGATCAAAGAGCAGGCCAATCAGTTCATGTCAGAGACAGTCCCTGTTCCCATTACTATGGGACCCACTTGGACACTGAACTGCCATGGGCTACATCTGTGCAGGGGTTCTAGGTTATCTCCATGAATGGTCCTTGGTTGGAGTATCAGTCTCAGAAAAGACCCCTTATTATAGGCCTATTTTATTAGTAGTTATTGCTAAACCCTAACTGTTCATAATTGATAGAGCATCCATTATCGTAGTATTGAAGTATAGAAAATAAAACATATGTAATGTCACCGTCCAAGGTTTCAGGCATCCACTGGTGGACTTAAAAAGTATCCTGTATATAAGGATTTGCCATTGTACAACAGTTATTCCATTTTGTTCTTTTTCATGAAATACATCTTTCTTTGTGTCTAGAATATCAACTTACGCATTATCTGCTTCCTGGGTAGGCAAATTGATCGGATGAATGATGTTTTCACATTCATTAACAATATTAATGATTGGTGAGGTTTTACTGGGTGCCACCTGCTTTACATGCAGCCACACATCTTATCTTCATAACAGTGCTCTAAGGTAAGAATTCTTATCATCTTTCTCTTATCAGTGAGGAAACAAAGCCTTAGAGAGCTAGTATAAAATAGCTGGCGGCTATACCACTCCTAAGCATATATCCAAAATATGCTCAACTATACAACAAAGACATTTGCTCAGCCATGTTCATAGCAGCTCTATTCATAATAGCCAGAATCGGGAAACAACCTAAATGTCCCTCAACGGAGGAATAGATACAGAAATTGTGGTACATTTACACAATAGAATACTATTCAGCAATTAAAAACAAGGAAATCATGAAATTTGCAGGCAAATGATGGGAACTAGAAAATATCATCTTGAGTGATGTAACCCAGAAACAGAAAAACACACATGGTATATGCTCACTCATAAGTGGCTATTAGACATATAATCAGAATAAACATACTAAAATCTATACTCTTAAAGAAGCTAAACAACAAGGTGGACCCTAGGGAAGATGTTCAGTCCTCATTCAAAAGGACAAACACGATAGACATCAGAAGCAGAAGATAGGGAACAGGACAGGAGCCTACACAGTCTCTGAGAGACTCCACTGATTGAAGTATCGAAGCAGAGGCTGAGACTCATAGCCAAACTTTGGGCAGAATGCATGGAATTTTATGAAAGAAGGGGGAGATAGAAAGACCTGGATGGGACAGGAGCTCCAAAAGGAGACCAACTGAGCCAAAAAACTGAGCCCTGAGGGCCCTGAAAAGAATAATACCCATCCAAGGACAATGCATGGAGAGGACCTAAAACCCCTGCTCAGATATAGCCCATAGACTCATTCTCCATGTGGGTTCCCTAGTAAGGGGATCAGGAGCTGTCTCTGTCATGAACTCAGTGGCTGGCTCTCTGATCACCTTCCCCTGAGGGGGGGGGGTGCAGCCTTGCCAGGCCACAGAGGAAGACAATGTAGCCAGTCCTGATGAGACCTGATAGGCTAGGGTCAGAGAGAAGGGGAGGAGGTCCTCCCCTATTAGTGGAGTAGGGGAGGGGCATAGGGGAAAAAGGGAGAGAGGGGACCACAGCCGGGATACAAAGTGAATAAATGATAATAATTAATTGAAAATGCAAAAAAAAAAAAAAAAACGTTGGTGAGTGGTAATGGGCCTTCTGGAAATCAACAGTATTATAATTGCCTTCTTTGAAAAGAAAAAAGCAACTCGCTTAGAACAAAGAATTAACCTCTTAAAGGATAATCAACTTTTTGCTGGAGTCCAAGTCAAAGATGTGATCAGTACACTCAGTTTACTGGGCATCAGTGAGCCCTGCCCATCAGTCACACAGATCATGAAGCATTAGATCCAACTCATTAGAAAGCTGGTAGTTTTGCTTGAGTTTGCTGCAGGAGCCATGACCAACGTTTAAATCTCTACCTACAGGAACCTGACTGTTAACCGCTCACAAGTCTGTAGGTGTAAGGCAGAAAAATAAGGGTAACATTTGGCTTCTAGCAGCAAGGTAGTAAAGTCCATCCAGAGTTATAAAAATTGGTTAAATCTTTTCAAACTTTTTTTTTTTAGTGTCATGATAATTGAGATCAAAATAAAGAGAAAAAGAGGGTGAAGCAGTGACTCAGTGGCTAAGAGCAGTGGCTGTTCTCACAGGAGACCCAGGTTTGATTCCCAGTACCCACACGGCACCTCACAACTCCAATCCCAGGGCGTCATCTTTTGCCCTCTACTGATGACCTCCAAGGGTACCAAGCATGTACAGGATGCATAGACAGGCACGCAGTCAAAACACCCATACATATAAAATAAAATTTTAATGAAAAAGGAAAGAAAACAAGCAATCATCAGGTAGGAGAAAGGAAAGAGGGGAAGCGAAAGCTCAGAGGAACCAGATAGGTGCTGGGGGGCTGCTAGCTCTAGAGACAGATCCCCTCCTCAATCCCCATACCCGCAAGGACAGTAGCCAGGACCTGACCTGTGCATGCAGAGAGCCAATATTATATTATACTCAATATAAACCCTATCAGCTAAGCACCTTGTGGTCCTTCTCAAGAAGAGGAATGAAATCTCTGCCCATCACATTCTTCTATGAACTGTTTGGAAAGGTTTAAGTCCGCACCTTTCCTCCTGGGATGGATGCCTGAGGTGGGCTTCTAAATTAAAGGGCCAGAAGGTTGTAGAGAGCAGTGAAGCATATTGACTGGTATGAATTCTGTTACCAAAAGGAAAATGGCACTGTGATGCAATATAGAATTTTAGAAGACCAAAGATGAGGGAAGCAATTTAAAACTAGAGGGAAGAAAGAAAGAAAGAAAAAAAAAAAACCCACAGGACATGGTCATCGAAGGAAAAGCAATTGCATTGGCATGATAGAGCTTTGAAGGCTATAAGACATTGGAACAATCTTTTCAAAATATGAGAAAAACAATTATTGCTCCAGAATTCTATACATTCTTAAACTATCACTTCAAGGTGATAATAACATGGGATACACAGTGAGAAAGAAAAAAAACAGTTATAGATAAACAACAGCAATCTTCAAAATCATTGTATTGAGTGAACAGGCTGGAAACAAGAGCAATTACTGTGTGATTCTATTCATGTGAATTTTAAAATAGGAAAAAAAAATGAATGGCAAGGAATAGCTGTCTGAGGGGTAGGGGTGGTAACCGATAAACAAGCGCTAAGAGAGAGCCATCCAGTGAGAAGAAATGTTTTCATTTGACCTGGGTGTTATTTGCATGGTTGTGTACATCCAAAAGCTCATTGTCCTGACCAGCTTTTGCTCACACTCAAATGCCATGCTTCACTAGTATGCATTTCAAGCCTTCTGTACAAAAGAATATTATCTAAAAAGGCATTTATAAGAAAAAAATAATTTTGCTCTTTTAAATATTAAAGAACTACAGAAGATGTATTTCACAAAAAAAGGAGATAGAGCTCAGAAGGTTGGAATGGGCTAACGGAGGGGAAAGTAGTGTATATGTATTTTCCGTGATGGCTTTGATGGGAAAGCATTAGAGCAAGATAGAATTGGCACACTAACAACCACGGGAGGTGGGAAGTGGGAATCGGAGCCAGAAGAGTCTAAGATCCTTGTTAGTTTTACGTTAGAGAAGTTGATCTTAAAAAAATAATAATCATAAAAAGAGTAGCAAGAGAATATTTGATTTTCACGAGCTGATCAGGAAAGAAGAACAAAGAAGTTATTCTATCAGGAGAGGAGAAAGTACAGAAAGCAAAAGAATAGAAAAGAGAGCCAGATAGTATTCATACTACAAAAGTAATTTATTAATGTATAGTACACACATGGACACACACAAACATGTGCTCACATGTACTCCATACAGACCACAAAGGGCTTTCAAGCAGAAACACTAGGGAAGTATAGACATCCTGATCCTGACTCCTATAAATAAATGGAGAAGTCAGCAATTTTATAGTGTCATTCAGAAATGTAAGCAGAATGCGATAGCTCAGGCAGACAGAAGGCAATCAGAAAATGGTTTAAACAACACCTGCATATGAACACCTAAGTATGTGTAAAGACCCCTGCCCCCAAGTTGGGCACAACACCCATCAATGGTACAAACTGAATGAAAGGCCACAAAGGAAATGTCAAACCTTAAAGCAAAAGGCTTCTCATTTGAAACATGAGGGTGAAGGAGCTAATCTGACCTCACCCAGGGTGAGGTGTATGCTGCTGTTGCCATCCCACCGTGTCCCAGGCTCTGATAGACTCACAGACAGTTTTCATCAAGGAAGGAAGGACATCATGGATGGATCCGCCTCCCAGCTAGTCATTTTCATGTTACAGACATTTCTTCTTTGGGGGAGTGGAGGAAATCAGGAGGCAGTGGGAGACAAAGGAATAAGAGCCCCTTGTCTAAAGTTTGGTTTTTATATTCTGTGATGTGTTTGGATTTTTTTTTCTTCCTGGTCCTCAGTAGTTCACCTCTGGGAGAGGCTGGATGAAGTATTTCTCTGAACACATGGAAAAAAAAAAAAAGATTAAATCTTTTCTTCCTGCAGTTACACACTGATTACATTTATTGAGAGCCCATATTGTTGGACATAGATTCTCTGTGTGAAGTTGAATAAATACATGGTTTATCATGGTGATTCTATGAATTCTATTTAGATATTTATTTGTCTCGGATTTTTTTCATGATTTTTGAATAATCATTATCATAAATGTAATATTCAGATTTACATAGTCCTAATTTGTAAGCCGAGTATTCTTTTTTGTTGTTGTTTGGTTTTACTTTGGTTTGGTTTGGTTTGGTTTTTTTCAGGACAGGGCTTCTTTGTGTAGCCTTGGGCTATCCTTTGTAGACCAGGCTGGCCTTGAACTCACAGAGATCTGCCCGCCTCTGCCTCACGCTGGGATTACAGGCGTGTGCCATTGCACCCAGCTGGCTAGATTATTCTTAACCAGTTACAAAGGGTGTAAATTAGCCCCTCACTTTGTTAGGCTTTGGCGTGTCTTCTGCATCTTTTGACCTAAAAATTCTACAGACAGGTCTATTTTTAGGCTGAGGGAATGCAGTGATCCCAGCAGTCTCCCACAGGTAGCTTTCTTCAAGGCTGAAATTATTCCATTTATTACCTGGATCCCTGCCCCTGAGAACATTTTAGTTGACGGTTGACTGATTTCCCTTCTACACTCTGCCTTTGCAAATTAGAGATCAGGCCGCCTTCTGGAGTCATCCTTAACTTCCTTCACTTACGGCTTTTGATCACCAAATTATGTATCCCGAGGGTGCTTCGGTTGACACAAAGGAATAAAGCAATCTGTCGCCGTTTATTTTACACTATAATTGAAGAACTAAAGCAACTATTGAGGGCAAGCTTCGTCCCATCTCTGGGGATTAAATACAGGGCACATGTCTGTGCTTTTCAAAATGCTATTTGTTCCGTCACAGAACAATGAAACACAGCTGCACTTGGTCACAAACTCAGCCTGGGCATCAGAATTCTTCACCTGGTAGGAGCTGCCTCTGAAAAGATCTGTGCAAGCCCTGAGGTTTATACATTGAGGTGATCCCATTTTTGTAGTTAACTTTTTTCCTAGATTTGTTTATTTTTATTTCATGTGTATGGGTGTTTCGCTTGCATGTATGTCTGTGGACCACAGCCATATAGTACCCAGAGAGGCCAGAAGAGGTTCTCCAGAAGGTTGTGAGCTACTATGTAGGTGCTGGGAATAAAACCGGGGTCCTGTGAAAGAGTAACCAGTGCACCCTCCAGCCCTGAGGTAATAGTTTTTAAGTGTTGGCAATGATTTAGTTAATTGCTGCACAACCAACCGTAATACTTTCAGGAATTAAACACCTATTTATGGAGATGTTTTACAACCCAGAAAACATGTGCATGAAAAAGACAAATGCTATTTTAGGTAGCCCCGGTTTCTACTGCTCACCTCCCCAGACAGGTGATAAGGAAGGTATGTGGTGGACATCCATTCCTTTGCCTGCCCTTCATACAGTCTAAGGCGGTGGTTCTCAGCCTTCCTAATGCTGTGACCCTTTAATACAGTCTCTCATGTTGTGGTGACCCCCAACTGTAAAATTATTGAATTGCTACTTCATAACTATTGTTTCGCTACTGTTCTGCATTGTAATGTAAAGATGTGATATGCAGGCTATCTGAGAGTTGACCCCTAAAGGAGTTGCTGAGCGCACAGACTGAGAACCACGGCTCTAAGGAGTGTTGCAAAGCTGAGTGAACAGCTCAGTTCTATAGTTCAGTTCCTGCCTTACACGAGAAAACATAAGTTATAGGAACACTGAACGTCACTGAAACTCATTTTCATCGTTCTATCATCCGCTGCTGGTTAGAAGAAACCTGGACAGTCTCCAAGCAGATAATTGTCCAATGATGGGACGTTCTTGTCTGCTGTTGCCTTGCTCAGTTCTGAATACTTGGATTATGAAAATGATGCCTTATCGGGACCCAGGCAAAACGCTGGACTCATCAACAGCTCTCTCAGGTTGTTCTCTGTACTATCACCTGCTTACATATGCAATCCACCGGAAGAAACTGTCATCTTGTGAAGGGAGCTGATTTTCCGTGGATGTTCTTACTACAGAACTGGGATAACTCGAGAAAGCTCATATTCAAAGGCTTGCCATTGGAATCTGAGCTCGTCATTACATGTGTTTTCAACCGACGTGTGCTTCCATTCCAAGCTATTTTTAAAGTATCTGTCTCATTTGAAAGGCAGTGACAAAAAGCTCACAACCAAAATAATTCTCTTTTAATGTAGAAAAAAAATAAAATATTTTTGGATACGGAGGCACAGAGCACTAGAGTCTGTTTCTCTCTGCCTATCAGACACATCTTTGTTTTTTACCTAAGTTTCCCATAAGGGCTGTGTGCTGGTGGAAACTTGCAGAGTCTGTGTGCTGGTCTTTGGAATAGAGATATTTGAGCTCTTCAGCGTCATGGGAGAGTTGTCTGCATTGACATGTTTTTATTTTCATTTTCTTTTCTAAATTATCATTATTTTTTTTTTTTTACAATTTATTCACTTTGTGTTCCAGTTGTAGGCCCCTCCCTCATCTCCTCCCAGTCCCACCCTTCCTCCCTCTTCCTTCCCTATCCCTCTCCCCTAGTCCACTGATAGGAGTGGACTACTGCCTATCAGGTCCCATCAGGACTCTCTGGACCCTCTTCCTCTGTGGGCTGGCTAGGTCATCCACATGTCTTCTAAATATAGGAACCATGTGATGCCAATTCATTGGTGTCTTAGGGTAAAGCACAAATGGGCTTTGGAATGTAGCAATCTCAGGTCAAAGTCTGGCTGCACTAGATACTAAGAATGTGACTTCAGTTGATCACATGCCCTCAGTCTGACTCTCTCTGTGAAGTCTGAGAGAAAATGTGCATTTATTTGGCAAAGTAGAGAGGACTTAGGAAAACATATGATATATAAGAATCAACATAGTTATCACTAAGTTATCAGCACAGGTGAATTGCACAGATCAAAAGTAATACATGTGAAATTCAAGAGTCAACATATGGTAACTCTAATATTCACACACCATTTTGGCTAACAGTGTACACAGGAGGCCTTTGTATAAGTTCCTTCTTGGTGACTTTAAAGCTGCGCATCGTGAATGATGTTCATTGGTTAAGCTTCTTTCTGCATGAGGAGTTTTCATAGGTGACACACACTGCCCCCATAGCTTTCTGCTCAGCAGTGTGCCCTGGTGAGAAGGATCCGAGGTCACTGTTGTTTTCTGAGACCAGGAAAGAGAGTCCCCTTTTACCAGAAAAACCAGCAAGACCACAAGGGCTCTACACATGCATGCACACTCATTAGCACTGTGCTGAACCAGATAGATTGAACTGTACACTTAATGATCCTGATCCAGACACTTTCAGAGTGTAACAAAGATGTGTTCTATTTCTGCCAGGAACTTGCAATAAAGTATCCACAACAATCTGTAAAAATACCTACACTGATAACGCAGAATTCTCAGCTCATTTCTTTTTTAAGAACCTTTTAATAAGTTATTGAGAATTTCCATATGTGAATACACTGTTTTTATATCATTTGCACCCCTGTCTCCCCTCTCTCCAACTCCTCCCTCCTCCTGTTCCTTCTCAGACTCATTAATTCATCTTCTATAATTATTATGTTATACACACATACACACACACATCCTTCTGAGTATAGTTAGTGTTGCTCACACCTACATGTATCTAGGGCTGACCGCTTGGGTTCAGATAACCTATCAGCCTATCATCCCTAGAGGAAACCGATTCTCTCTTCCTCTAAATCTATTGCCTGCCTATCGTTCTTCATCTAGAGGTGGGGTCTTGTGAAATTTACCCCATCCCTATGAGGGTGTTGACTGCTGTAGTCATTATCTAGGTCTCGTTTGAGAAACCATACAGCTGGGATTTCATGGTAGTTGCATCCCTGCCATATCCAGCAGCTTCTGTAAGTGTCCTAGTCCCCTGGCTCTTATAAGCAGCCCCATCCTCTCTTCTACAATATTCCTGGATCCGTTAATTTCTTATATCCATCTAGCTTCATCTTCAGCTCCACTGAGATCTGTCAGAAGCAGAAGCAACTCAGATATCCATTAATGAGAGAATGGATGGGCATAAACATTGAAGTATATTAGTTCACAATAAAAAATTCTGAGGGGCTGTTTGATGCAACAGCTAAAACAGGGAAATCTTTGAGATTATTTGTTGAGCCAACCGAGTCAGACATAAAAGATTATTTACTCTAAGATTCCATTGTTATGATATTCAGGAGTAAGTAAATCTAATTTACAGTGATAGGGATAGGAATGGGAGCCACATACAGGGTAAAGAGCGGGTGTTGGCCTAAAAGGGAAAAACATTTTCTGAGTGATGGCAGAATCCCGTTATTTACAGATAGCCTGTGCAATTGCACAGACACAAATTCACCAAGCTGCACAATTACGGCCTACGCATAAGCAGTATGTAACTCACATCCATTCCCAACAGTGCCCAAGAAAAGGATGAATGAATACGGTAAAGGTAGGAGATCAGCTCTTAAGAGATCCCCCCTGAGTCTTCGAGAGATGGGTCAGTGGTTAACAGCCCTGGCTGTTCTTCCAGAGGACCTAGGTTTGATTCCCAGCACCTACGTGGTGGCTTGCAACCATCTGTAACTCCAGTTCTCCGGGACCCAGTGCCCTCTTCTGGCCTCCTTAGGCACTGAGTGCACAGAATGGTGCAAAGGCATGCGTGCAGGCAAAATGCCTACAGGGATAAAATTAAATGAATAAAAAAAGACCCCTCCTTACAAGGTTTAAATTTTTACAGACTCTAATACTGTAAAATATGTTTTCTGTTTTACACAGAGTTTACATTGTATAAATTCTATTACAGTGATAGGTTCTCCAAAATTATATTTGGGGAATACAAACTGTAAAAATGAAACTACCATTGAACCCTTATCTTAAAACTAAATAAAACCTGACAAGTTAGATTCTAGAGCAGGAATAAATTATTTCCTAATTTTTAAAGTTTTGTTCTGGAATAAGATGAAGTATAAACAATACTCATTTTAACAGCTAGAGGGCACGTCTGTCTTAAATCCCAAAATGACACTGATATTTGAATGTGTCTTTGGATGCACTAATATTTTCATCTAGAGAAAACAAAAAAAAAACAAAAAACAGGTTGTTTCATGAATTCATCTTTGCCGTTTGGGCTTGTTAAACTCCTCCATGGGAGAAGTGGGAGGGATACATTGCTTGGAGCATAACCCAAGTGTATGTTAGAACTCGGTGTACACTGATTTCAGGAAGGACGTCTTTGTTTCGTGTGTTGCACTGAGCCATCAGCTGGTTGCTCTCATTTGCTCTATGGTGTGTGTTTGCTAAAGAGAAAGAGCATGATATATCAGGCAGGGTGGAGGTGACGCATTAAGCTGAGTCTAGACACAGTCATCACCCAATTTGTGAGGCCCACTGGGAGGTGGGACGCTGGTGCCTTTGGTTCATTTTCACTCTTCAACACCTTCATGATGGCAAAAGGTTTATAGACCATCTGCAGGGATAGCAAAGCCATCCTTGCAGTCCTGCTAGCTGCATTCCTCATCTGCAGAAACCTTGACCCCCAACTCTCAGCATACCTTGGGCCACGTGACATTTCCTTCCATCTCAGTCTCTCAGCAGTTTCTCAGCAGGCATTTCTGCCCCCTGCAGTTTGTCCCTACCTCTCTGCTATAAACCCAATCCCCACCCCTCCCACAGAGCAGCCACCATGGTGCCCAGCTGAGAAAAACAGAGCCTTCACCTGTCTCTGCAGCAGATTCTTTTCCCAACTGAAGAGTTTCTGATTAGTCATTTCCTGGTACACAGGTTTTTTTGCACCAGAAGATTGCATGGAAGCTCTTGGCCTTCAAACCTTCATAACATGGGGTAATTAGGATTTTTTTGTTCCAGTAACAACAACAAGAGGTTACCCAGACAAAATAGCAATGGTGGCAGAAGAAGAAGAAGAAGAAGAAGAAGAAGAAGAAGAAGAAGAAGAAGAAGAAGAAGAAGAAGAAGAAGAAGAAGAAGAAGGCATCAATTCTAAAGTTCCATATGCTAAAATAAGAAGGCAAAGACATTGTAGTGTTAATTAGAATATAGATGTTAAACTGTGAAGCCCCACATATTCCCATGAGCCCAAACTTGGGACAATACAGAGCAGCCAGGACACATCACCTGAAATCTGTCACTGAGACCCAGCAGCTTTTTATAGAGTTGGGTGTGCTTGTGAGCACACCAGTATCTGAAAGCGTAACACACCAACAGTGATTTCTTCACATTACTTCGGGTAATGTGTTAATATATCTCCATTATCTCCTGTTTGTGCATTCTTGTCCATATATATTTATACACCCATCCATAGTACAATATATCAAATGTCTGTGAAATTACAGGAAATGATAGATGTTAATAAACAGTGTAATATTCTTCCCCGAGTCTACCTCAGGGCCGCTGAACTTTGAACGTGCTGTTCCCTCCATCTGGATGCTTCTCCCTCCCCCGATGCTAACTAGATATTCGTTTTCCCCCTCTCTTGCTCATTTCACAGTCCCCTTTCAGAACTCAAAATATGTTTGCACTGTAAATTTCTCAGTATAGTTTCATAAGGGCGAATACCCTGTCTGCTTTATTCAGTCCGTGTTCTTGGGGTTTGCACAATGCCACACATATCACAGGAACTCGAGAAACATTTGCGAAATGGAAGAAGGGGTGGTTGATTTGAAGGTGATCTGATCCCATGCTCTATAGAATATAAAGCATCATTTCCTAACTCGCTGGCTCTCACAGGACACTATGAAAACAAACTGAAAACCGAAGCGGTTAAGGGGGTAGGGTTGAGGTAGGGATAATGGTTCACTTTCAGCTGAGAATAAGGAGGGAATTTTCAGAAGGCATTTAGGAGGGTGGGAGAAAGAGATTTGGCTGTGATGACTAGTGAGGTGTGTCATGAACCTAAAACTTCAAGGTCCAAACCAGGCAACACTGTAAGTGTCTGGGCGCGTTGTCCGGAAGCTCCTAACAGCGAGTTAACTGGGATGGGTATGGCTAGTCCCGTTTCTCAGGTGTACAGGCTAAATCTCAGAGAATTTAGATGGGGAGGTCCAGTACACACATCTTGCACATGCTCAGTTCTTGAGGGTGTGAATCGGACACCTGAGATGCAATAAGATTTTTTTTTTTTTTGCAACAATCTTGGGTGTTAAAAAGCAATAGGAAAATTGTATCTTCTCTGCTTTAGTGTAGGCCTCCGTAGGAAGTTTATATTTGCCTCAGACAACTCCTCTTTGTTGTTTTTTTGGTTTTGTTTTTTTTTCTTTTTACAAACATTTTCAAAGTGGTCTTCGCTTGTTGGACACTGGTGTAACAGGAATCAAATCAACTTGAGGCTCTTCTCTCTCTGCAATTACACATGCTCGCCACAAGAGGACACTCACAAGCCAGTGAGGGCAAAACCTTGGCAGGTATGAATAGTGAAGAACTTGAAAATTAAAATGTATAGACCCCGACAGGGTGTGAAGTTTTATGACTCACTAAGTCGAAGGGGTGGGAAATGAGATTTGTAGCTTTGAGGAGGAGCTTGGGTGGAAGAGGGCTGGAAGGCAGGAAGACGAAAAGGCCCGGAGGGTCCTCACTACCCACTGTCTCTGACGCTGTTCACTGCACATGCTGGGTCCCAGGCGGTGTGCTAGGAGAGGGAGAGCCAGGGCGATTGACCTACGGCAAGCAGCATTTCAGGTGACTGCCGGGCTGCTGAGACCCTTACCCCGTCTTTTGCTTTAAGGACAACTGCAGACTGGGAGCTGCATTTAGCCGCGGCTGTGCGTCTGCAAGTCATTTCCTTTTCTTCCTGCTCAGCCCCATGAACTTTTGAGGTTGTCCCTGGGGCTTCGTATGGGCTCTCTTTCACTTTGTCCTTCATGAAGATAAGCTTCTTTGCCCTTCCTTTTGGAGGTTTCGTGCCCACGGTCCCGGGACTTTCAGGACTTAGCTTCCTGTCTCACCAGGTGCTTCCGCAACAAAAGAGAAGTCCGCTAATTCTCGAACAGACAGACCCGAAGCAGACGAACTCGTCTGCCTCAAAGGAGCGGGTGGGTGGGTGGACAGGATGTTCTAACTAAGGCATCTCTTCATGGCAGGCCCTGTGGGTCTCCGTGTCCAAATGTCACTGGCAAGAGGCAGCCTCCGTGAGGCCATGTCCTTTCTCTCCTGGAGCTGCGGTTCTAACTCTCCCTTCTCTGTAAGCCTTTGGGTACCTTTCCAGGCTTTACTCTTTTGCCCCTAACATTGTCTTCTGGTTTCCCGCTCCCCCTGGTGGCCCTCGCAGGAATGGAGAATGATCCCGCAGCTTCATTTAGCCTTCTGGTTTGTCTGATGTCCTGCTTTAACTCACATTGCCTTGAAGAGCTTCTGGCGTGCTGTGTTCTCTTCAGTCCCCACAAGCCCCCATAGCCCCCACTGGTTTCCTTTAACTCACCTGCTTGCCCTGGGCCTGACCCCTCTGTGTACCAGTTATTTAAGGACCAAATAAGTGCTGTGTCGGTCTTATTTTTAACACAGTAAGACATACTCTCAGGTGTCCTGAACATCCTGCTTCCTTTTGTCTTAAGCAACCTACCTTCTGTTACTCATTGAGCTTTCACCTCCGCTAGCTTGCTCTGTGCGGGTCAAGGGGCATTTCCTTATTCCCTCTTATTAGAACAGGAAAAGCAGCTTCTGCCCGCCCATGTGTATTCGTTTCTTGTTGCTGCTGTAACAAATGACTATATTCTTAAGACTGGAACAGGACAGATGCATCAACTTCAGAACCCCACTCCAGAAGCTGACCCAGGCTCCACAGGGAACTCTGCTCCGATGATCTGGGATAAACTCATCTCAGTATCTACCCCTTCCCCCAAACTACAAAAGGCCTGCTTGGTACATGGGCAGCGTGTGCCTGAGCCTCGGCGTCAGATGTGGACATCTGTGGTGGCTGTTGTTCTGCCGAGCACAGCACTTCACAGTTCTTTCCTTGGAAGGAACCCCACATGGTGGTTATATCTGGAAACACGACTTGTGCCACCAAACCCATTCAGGACACAGGGAGGCATACCCTCTTCAAGCCTTGCATTCGTGAGCCTGGCCAAGGCTGTGTGGGCTCTGATGTTTTAGGACATGCCAGTAGGTCCAGCTTCGAAGTATAACAAATAAATTGAGAGTTTATTTAAAAACCAAGATGGGCATGGTAGCTTACACCTATAATTCCAGCACTCATGCAAGATGGAGCAGGAGGATTGCTGCAAGTTCATGATCAGACTGGGTTATGGCGTGAGACCCTGTGGAAGGAAGGAAGGAAGGAAGGAAGGAAGGAAGGAAGGAAGGAAGGAAGGAAGGAAAACCTATTAGCATTCTCTTGATCACATGAGAGATCCACTCAACATCCATTCTTCTCTTTTTAATTGACCTTCTTTGGTAAAAAGAATCCAGGTTTATTTGGGTTCAATCCAGCCCAAAAGAGGAGGTCATGGCCACAAGGAGCCTCCTATGGACATCCAGACCCATTAAGTGAGAGGCTCCCTCACTCTTCCACCCAAAGTCTCCAACTGTAATTAAACCACAGCAGCCTGGGCAGAGTGCCTTGTGGAGCAATTCCTCAAGGAACAGAACTGTGGCCAGGAAAGAAAGCCTACAGCACAAGTTGGCCGGTTATGACAGCAGAGTGGATGAATGATCTGGTCAGAAAAATCACAGCTTTTCTAAGCCTTGGAGATTTATCTGAAAGGCAAAACACTGAATATATATATATATATATATATATATATATATATATATATATATATA
>NW_026592510.1:13275566-13284185 GCF_907164565.1 Psammomys obesus | reverse complement strand
TATATATATATATATATATATATATATATATATATATATATATATATCATATAGAATTCACCGATTCTATTTGATCATATATATATATATATATGATCCCCCAAATGGAAATGACACTCTCATTTGGCTGAACTGAAGAATTCTCAGTCTAAACTGTGAACTTCTAAAGTCAATTTATCTTAAGGTTGGGGACCTACCTCAGTGCTAGAGAGGTTACTTAGCAAATGCAAGGCCCTGAGTTCCCTCTTCAGCACTGGGGGACAAAGGCAAATTTATCTTTATAATTTCCAAATTATCACCCTTTAGAAAATGTATAATTCATCGAACAATAAAGACACTGTTCCCACCCATGGAAGCTGAGATCTCTCTTCACATGTTCCTTATTTCCAGTGAAGAGGTGACTTCCACCTGGATCTTGCATGACATTTAAAAGCCAATTTATTGAAGGTCACCCAGCGGTAAGCTAATTGGCTTAAACATCCTGTTTTCAAACTCTCCTTCTACCATCTAAAACTCATTTAAACGATGAGCCCAAAATAGCAAGGGTTGGGAGGCTGTAAAATGATCATTGTGAATTTGAGTTTAGGGAGGTTACAAATTCTCGCGGGGGCTTGGTCCCTGCCATCTCTGTGTTCTCTAAGGGAAAAACACAATCAAACACTTGGCAAAGAGCGAGAACAAAAAGACATAAAAGCTTTTTATCTGTTTGACGTCATCTTCCAGTGTATCCGGGGCTTTTTCCTACCCACCAAGACCCTGCATTCTTGTTTCTAATGATTCAGCTTACTGTTTGCAATAAAGTCAGTTCAGAAAAAAAAAAAAAAGCCTTAGGGAAAGGAGAAAGTGAAGAGGAGATAGTTGAAGGGTACACAAGTGTCTTCTTGGTCCCAAGAGACAAATTGCAGCCAGAGGGACCTGCTGCTAGCAGGACTAGGTTGTTCAGGATTGGGGTCCAGGTTGGGAGCTGGCTTTGTTTTGTTTAGCTGTGGTTCCTCTCAGCTGCCCTTACTTTCCCTTTCAGTTGCTCTGTGCCTAGTGGCGCACCCACCAAGCCCATTTTGTGGAATCTGGATAAGGTACAGCTCCTTGTGGGTTTTGTTCTGTTCAGAAACTCAGCCCAGATAAGACTTGAAATCTTAGTCCCCTTGCTAAATATGTACAGAAAGAACCATGACCTCTGACGGGTCAGTTGACTAAGTCCAGGTAAAATAAAATAAGGCTGGCAGGGGCCAGTCTTCAGAAGACTCTGGATGGCAAGGAGGCAGCTCTAGAGAAAGGAGACTGGCAATAAGCTGCAAGGTGTCTTGGAGTCTGACTCAAGAAGCTCACATTGGTTTCTAGGCTGTGAGCTCAGGCCTGGGGGAGAATGGACAGACAGGACAATGGACACGCATATTCACCTCGAGTCTTTCTTTGCAGTGCTTACATGGGTACCAGTCTCTGAAGATTAAGTCAGCACTACACCCTGAGAAGATGAAGTCACATGGTTTCAAGTTGTGTATTGATGCCGGTGAATTCAGGCAGTTCTAACTCCTGTTCCTAAATCACTTCTAGTAGTTGTCATTCACCTTTTCGATCACCAGGCACTGATCGTAGGGCCATTTTTATGTAGGCAGTCCTGCCATGCACAATATTTAAGGACCCCTGTGTATACGGTGAGACATGGGCCAAGAAACTGTGGATATGTCTTGGCTGACAGAAAGCTCTCCAAGTAAATTTCATTTATTTTTTTGTTCCCTCTTTCCCTGTGTTATTATGAACTCGCCTAAAGACGCTTTACTGTGTGGAAGCATATTAGATGTGGACATACGATGAATTGACGGACTGTTTTGTCTGAATCTCAGAGAATGTTTAAGTTCACTACTTCTGTATGAGGTTCAGCCACACTGAGTAGCAGGAACTCAGCCAACAAACGGCTGAGAAGCAAAGAGCCTGTGCAGGCTGCCATAAGGGATATTTAGGCATGACTTGTAATTTGTGTGGTGGTGGTTGAAATGTGAGCAAATGCTCTCAAAGTGTTTCAAAAATATCCCTTAAAGGTGCAGTAGGCATTGAAAGTGCTGACTTTGCTATTTTACCACCTCTTTTCATAGATATTGCAAAAGGAAAGGCCCATTTGCAGCTTAAAAATCAGTATCAAGGGATAATGATAGAAGATAGTACTGGCGCGTGCTTCTTTTGAAGCGGGATGTTGGCTCCTTAGAAACCTTTCTTTGTTTTATTCTTGTGACAGACATAGGCCCTGTATCTATGCCTGTTTTATCCAGAAGGAAATTGAGTTTAAGATCCATGAAATTTATGTCAAATTATTTGGATCTAAATTAATGTGCTTCTGCTAGTGTTTGTAAAACACTCTTTTGGATGAAAACTGTGCTGAGAGAGACATCCAGCTAGCACATTGGGTTCAATGGGGAAGATCTAGACATTGTTGAGATGGCAAAGAAGTGCATAGCTTCAGTATTCACTATTCAGGAACAAGCCAGAGCACATAAGTTCAAATCCCAGTCTCATCACTCATCTGCTTTGTGACTGGGGGAGAGTCACGCAACCTCCCTGTTTCTCAGTTTCCTCCTCCTACAGACAGAGGTGTGCACTGGCCACTTCATAGAGTTGTTTCAAGGATGGATAATAGCTAAGCACCCATAATAGACCCAGGAACAGAGGAAAGGGCATCCACAGCCTGGAGCATGTGTGTTCCTGATGTATCAGCACAGCTATGGGGTGTGTTGAGCACAGTATCCTCATCAGCAGGCCAGGCTGGGAGAGATGCAGGACACATGATACAGCTTTTCCTGCATATTATAACTCTCCATTTCAGGACTTAGATCTACACACACACACATTAGTAGGGAAACCAACAGCAACAAAAAGCTGAGATGCCCTGCATGCTGACATGGGCCATCAAGAAGGGGTGGGAGAGTCAGAGGGGCAATGAGCCTGCCGCTCTGCTCATGCTCAGAACTGTGTTTATCAGATACCAGCCTCTGCCTCACAACTGCCATGGGCCGCTTGAAACCTATGGGGTGGTGCCATTCATGGAAGCCAAGGAAACCTTGATAACTGAGCACTAAAGGGAGCACGTTGGCCTTGAGAAGGATGTGAGCACAGTGCAGTTGGAGGCCGTCTGAGGTGCAGTTGGACGGCTGTGCCCACAGAAATGAGTGTTTCTGGAAGGAAAAATGAGACAGGCTCACTCGCCCTCTCTCTCCTCCCTCGACATCCTCAGAAGACTAACTGCTCTCTGTGGTGCTTTTTTTTTTTCTTCAAAGAAATACAACCACTGAAACACTAAAGTGAAATGCTGAATCTGTAATTTATGAAAAATTATCTGTCTTAAATACAGTAATGGTCTGATTTAACACCTAAATTTGAATAGTTTTGAGAACCAAAGGAGGAATTCAACATAGCTACAATTATGTAATTTTCCTTGGAAGATGGTTTGGCAGCTTCTTAACAAAACTAAAAATATGCTTACCATACGGTATGATCATCATTTAGCTACTTGGTGCTTGCCCAAATTTACTAAAAAAAAATTTCCATAGAAATAACACAGAGATGCTTATAGAAGCATTGATCATAATTGATAAAACCTATCAGCTGCCAAGACGTCCTTCAGTATATGAATTTTAAAATTAGCATTCTGCCCTAAAAAGAAGTGAGCTATCAAGGAACAAAGAGAGAAGGAAGACTCTACAGTGTAAATACTATGCAAAGCCAATCTGAAAATGTATGTACTAATGGGTTAATTTTATGTGTTCCTCAACTTATAATTTATATCGAGGTTCAATCCCAATTAACCGGTCATGAGTTGAAAATACCATGAAGTCCACAGTGCATTTACTGCTCCTAGCCTGTGAAACACCTTTGCACACTGTAAAGTACCAGAGTTTCCTTGGTACTCCTGGCTGCCTGGGGACTGCGGCCCACTGGTGCCACCCAGCATTTTGAAAAGGATGTGCCTCCTGTTGCTAGGCTGGGAAGGGACCAAGATGCAGTTTGAAATACTATTCCTACAGCATGCATTTTGCTGTAGAGATCAGAAAGTGAGAAACAAAAAACAAAAACAAAAAAGCACAAGTCAGCCATTATACGTCGAGAGGATGTCTGCATAGGACATTCTGGAAAAGGGAAAACTATCAAGGCAGATAAAGTCAGTGGGTCCCAGAAGCTGGGTAAAGGGATGGGTAGAAGGAAGGAGCCCAGAGAACCTGACTGGCAGTGAATGGTGCCTATCAAAACTCACGGAACGTACACCAGGCCTGAACCACAGTGTAAGCCCTGGACACCTTCATTCACAGACAAATGTGGCAAATGTGCCTCCCCGGGGGAGAAGGCAGTAGTCGAGAACGCTGAGGGCGGGTGTGACAGGGGGTCCATGTGGGAGCTTGCTCTGCGTCTAGCTCAGTTTGCTGTGAACCCGGACTGCACTAGGCAGTTCCTTCGCTTTTAAAACTGTCTTGTTTGCATATATTTATTAGCTTTACCATTCACGGTCACACTTTAAAATAATTCCCGAAAATATTTTTATCGAAATAGGATTGTTTTACATTAGAGAACAGGAGCATGTGTTCTCCTTGCTTCTAAGCAAGATACTCTTCATTGGAGCTGAAAAGAAAATAACTGTCGGCATGCTTGTTAAGTCAAGGGGAAGTAACCTGCTTTCTCCAGGGTGCTTGCGCCTTGTATGAGACCCTGTGCCAAGGGCTGTCCTTCCCTCGTTCCAGGTTGACAGTAATGGTTTGTTCCGTAGTTTCCAGCGTGCTGAGGCTCTGTTAAGTGCTTTACAAGATGTTGATTTAGTCATTAGCTGGAGACATTCATTAATTCGCTCAAAATTATTTATTGACCTGTAGCTCAATAGCAAGAAAATAATAATAATGCAAAAAGAATGAGGGACGCACTTGAACAGATGTTTCTCTAAAGACGTGGTACAAATGGCCAGCAGGTGCATAAAAGGACGTCCAGCACGACTGACCAGTCAACATCACAATGAGGTGTCAGCTCACACATGTTAGGATGGCCACTCTAAAAGTAAAGCCTTGGTGTGACGTAGAAAAAACAGAAGCTTTGTATTTTGCTGGTGAGGATGTAAAATCCTACAATGCTATGGAAACTTGTATTGAGATTCTTTCTCTTAAAGATTCTCTCTCTCTCTTTTTTTTTTTTTTATGTGCACTGGTGTTTTACCTGTAGATCCTCTGGAACTGGAGTTACAGACAGTTGTGTACTGAATGTGGGTACTGGGAATTGAACCTGGGCCCTCTGGAAGAGCAGCCAGTGCTCGTGATTGCTGAGTCATCTTTCTAGCCCAAATACACACACATCCATCACACTAAATATATATATATACTAAATATATTATATATACTAAATATTATATTAAATATATATTTTATATAGTTACTTTATTTATTTATTTATTTATTTATTTATTTATTTATTTATTTATTTATTTATTTAGTGTGATGGACGTAGCTTATTGCCCAGCACCTCATTTCTAGGTATTTATCTAAAAGAATTGAAATGAAGACCTCACAGAAGTATCTACACCCATGTGTTCTCTGTAACACTATTCACAACAGCCAGAATGTAGAAACAGCTTAAATGCCCATTGACGGAGAAAGAGGTAAAGCTAATGCATATAGCGGAATAGTATTCTTACCATTTACAGCAACAGAGATGACTCTGGAGGACACTCTGCTAAGTGAAATAAGCCAGCCACAGAAAAACAAATACTGCATGGCTCGCGTACACAAAGAATCTAAGACAGTCAACTGGCAGAAGGAAAGGGTAGAAAAGCAGCTGCCAGGGCCTGGGGAGTAACAGGAAAGAGCTGCCATTCAACTGGTAGAGAGTTTCAGCTATACAAAGTAAATAACGCGCAGAGCTCTGCCATACATTTTACTTATCGTTAACAACGCCATATCACAGTATTCAAATCTGCTAGGGTATGCCCCCCATGCCCTGTGTTGCACTGTAATAGTAATAAATCAATGAGCACTAGTTAAACATCATACACTGTGCCTCCAGGGACACAGGGTGTGGGATGTAATAATACGTATGAGGGAGGGAGAGAAAATGAATGTGTACTACTATGCCGGGGACAAGCCAAAGTCACGATGGTGCTGGGCACCGTGATTCAGGGAACTTCTCTTAAATAGTGACATTTGAGCAGACCCATGGCCAGAATAAGTTTCATCTTGTTTAGGGGACAGTAAGTTCAGGCAGAGGGGCAGAAAATGCAGAGGAAATGTTGGCATTTCATGTGTGTAGAAGTTGAGGTCAAAGGTCAGTGAGAGTAGAATGAGGCATAACTTCATCATTAGAAGAGAGATATGATCTAACTTACATTTAGGCACTGTTGCTGAAACCTAGAAATGCCCATCTCCCTACAAGAGTTAGTGGGGATTGGAATGGGGGAATAAGAACAGTTTAGTTGGTTCTTGGTCAAGTTTAAAAGTAGAAATGACATGAGTTTCTCACAAATTTGCTAGAGTGTGAAGGAAAGGATTTAAGGATAATGCCAAGGTTCTGTGCAACTGGAATCATCATGGGAGCAATAGCAGAAAGACCATGTTTGGGAGGAGAAAGGCAGAAGTATACTGTCACACATCTCGCTGGAGGCACCTCCCAGAATGATAGGGAGGCGGATTACATCTGTAGGAGCTCAGGGGAGGGGTCTCTACTGTCAGTATGAACCAGAGATTCCTCACTACAGATGACACTCAGGCCTGTGTGAGATTGCCTGGGTAAGTAAACAGAAAGATCTAAGAACCAAGCATGGGTCCTCCAGTAGAGAAAAGCCTGGAAGAAAGGAGGGAGTCGCATATGAGATGGGGGAGGAACAGCTATGAAGGCTGAGAAGAACAAAGTGTCACGGAACCCAGGAGAGAAGCCTGCTCAGAGAGACAGAGTGTCACATCAGATGGGCCACAGTCTTAAGTGTGGAAGTGAGCCTGTGGAGCAGTAAGGATGAGAGCCCGGCTGGAAAGCGTTTAAAGCAGGACATAGGGAAAGGAGAGAGCCAGAGAACACAGAAGGATGGAGGAAGATCTCCCTGAAGCACCGTGTCATGTAAGTGACAAAGCTGGAATTTAAACTCACATGTTCTTACTTCAAATCCCAGGTTGTGTGCTGCAATGGAGAGCTCTGGACTAGGACTCAGGGCAGCTCGGACATTTGCTAGTCACGTGAGCATGAGTCACACAACCCAAACATCTTTGACAAAGCCCTGTAATACGCAATATCCCTTGTCCTGGCTTGGGGTAGAGAAGCAAGATGGAGATAGCCCTTCCTTCGAGGGGTGGACCAGCCCTGCTCTCAGTCTCATCATCACTTAAGAAGGACGTTTTGGCCAGGCCAACTCAAGCGGTCTATCCTGTCCTTTCATCCCATGGGTTTGTGAAGAAAATCCTCTCCTCTCAGATGGGCAAGGGCGAACAGCACAGATACCCTCTCCAGAGTGTTTTAAAGGTGTCAATGCTTAATTAGAATTTTTAATTGGGAGAAAAGTATACAGGCACTTTAGGCACAATTAGCGCAGCAGATTAAAATCATTTAAGTGGCCTCATTCACTTTCCAAACTATTTAAATTGATTTTATAATTCTGCCCATGTAAATGGCCAGGTGTCATATGGATAACTGAATCGCATGTAGATTTTAATGAGGATTTTTTGTTGTTGTTGTCAACCACAGAGAAAAGGAAGAAATTATTATAGCATAGCTTTTTATTGCTTTTGCTGGAGAGAGAGCTCCTCATTCACAAGGTGATCCTCACCTTTTCTCAGGAGCATTATGAAATAAGTTTTCCTTGAGAAGAAGAAACAACAAAGGCACTCAACAGACAGATAGACACACTGGGAGAAAGCATCTGCAACCATGTGACAGATAAAAATTTAATATCTCTGATATTCAAAGATCTCCTTCAAGTGGCTACAAATGAAAAAGTCAATCAAAAAAACCAAGCCATTCAAAAGAAAGGAAACACGATAACCAGCCAGCCTACGAAAAGGTGCCTCTTTATTAACTGTCAGGGAAACCTGAGTTAAAAGTCCCTCATCAGACTAGTGAGGATCAAGCCTGTTTATAACATCTGGTAAGGGCACTTCATTTTCCTGCATCTCGATTCGTTGTGAACCAGGCCTCTCCCCATCCCTCATCCCCAGAAGGTTATATTGGTAGTAAGTTTAGGGAAAGAGGCCAAGGGGGCTTGGCGCCATCTGTGCCCTCTTTTCCGATGAGGATGCATGTCATTTACTCATAGCCCCGTTCTAAGGCTTCTCCAGGTGGGCTCTGCACCTGTGAGGGGGCACCTGTGGCTGCAGATGGCCCAGTGATGACACAGGATGCCCATCTAGTGCAGAGATGGGCACTAAGACCCTGTGGGAAATCTGAAGACACACTACACAACCCAACTATTCGGGTGAGAATTTACATCTGTATTTCTGTGGCTAATGTGTATTTTTTTTTTTTTTGATGATTTAGAACCTAGGAAATAAAGAAAAATATTCCTACCTTTTTTCTATCAAAGAAATGAGAGAAAGAAAGAAAGAAAGAAAGAAAGAAAGAAAGAAAGGAAGGAAGGAAGGAAGGAAGGAAGGAAGGAAGGAAGGAAGGAAG
>NW_026592510.1:13106173-13275556 GCF_907164565.1 Psammomys obesus | reverse complement strand
AAGGAAGGAAGGAAGGAAGGAAGGAAGGAAGGAAGGAAGGAAGGAAGGAAGGAAGGTTTGCCCATAGTTGCATGTGTAGAAAGAGAAAGTCTTCAGAGTTACCAAGAAATTGCCAAGAATTGAGGAAGTCACTTTGTCAGTATGTATTGCAACATAAAAATGTAACCTAATGTTGGGGCTGTACAAGGATAAGAATGCCTTTAATGCCACTAGATTGTACATTTAAATACGGTTAAAATGCTAAGTTTTATGTATGTTTTACTACAACAAAGAGTTAGCAAGATGGTTCAGCAGTAAGGTCACAGGCCAATAAGCCTGACACCAGAGTTCTATTCCCAGGACCCACATGGCAGAAGGAGAAAGCTGACTCCAACAAGCTGTCCTCTTACTTTTCTGTGTTCAATATGGCATGTTCACACACACACACACACACACACACACACACACACACGCATGTGTACACACATATACATATCTAATAAAATGTTTATTTAATCAGATGAAACTATTGGATTTCTTGTATTTACCTCAATATAATCCAAGAAGAGGCTGCAAGTGGGGAGGGGTATGGATGGACCACAACTAGCCTTCATCTTGTCTTCAACCCTCCAAATCAAAATGAGAGGAAAATAACATTATTCTCTATAGTTTTCCATGCATTTGAATTTTTCCATAATGTGTGTACTTAACCACTTAATTAAGTACTTAACCACTTAATCTCACTTTCTGGACATTCTGTCATAGAAATAACCCTACCCACACATAATGACATATGTCTATAAGAACAGTTACCAAAACACCATATAGAAAAGTGTGAGAAAGCCTAATGATCATGAATAGAGTGGTGGCCATCTCAACAACAGTTTGATGTTACTAAGCGTCCTGAATTAGGGCAATCTTGCTGGTAGTACGTTGAGGATTACCTACACCCGCCTGATCATTCGTTTTTGCATGAACAGACACCAAGAATCATGGGATACATGGGAGAAAGTAGCAGCATGTTAGTAAAAGACTAAAAGTCCAACAGAAGGGAAGACAAGCCGGGAAGCTCCAGAAAAGAGAGTTCTCATCCATATGGTCAGAGCTCCCAGAACTAATAATATCCTTAAAAGAATAAATGCAAAGCAGACGGTAGGGAACAGTGCAGCTCTTAGACAGTAAGTGAGCATAGACGTCAAACTTCAATAGAAAGGTTTGGGGGAAAACAAGATAGAAAATCCAACAGGATGTAAAAAGAGATGGCACGGGGAGCAGGGGAGCAGGCTGGAAACAGAAAATCTACGACAATTCGAGGATCTCATGTCTGACCAGAAATGTAGTCAGAACATTCTCAAAGCCAAGGAAAGGCAAGCTCTTCAGATTGCAATGGTCTTTGCTGTGCAGAAAACAGCAATTAAACCCTGGACCCATTCTCTCAAGATTTGCAGACACTGAGAACAAAAGACGCGTATTAAAATGTACCAGGGTGGGTGGGTAGGAAGGTATGTGCCAGTCTAGCCAAGACGTCTCCTCAGCTCAACAGAGGATCACCACCCACAGGCTTACAAGAGCAGACACGCGGGCAAAGCCTGCACTTTGCAGAGCTCCCCAGGTGGCATGCTTGTGACAAAGTTGTGATAAAGTGGAGCGATGACCGCAAGCCGTAAAAGGTGGGGGGCGTGTGACCCCCAACTTAGTTGTACTTAGTTGTAAGCTCAGTGATGAGCTGGATGTAAGGGTATGATCAAAGCTCCTTGAGACTTTCGTGGATTCAGAACTTCACCGAAAGTTTGACATGTGCCCTAGAAAAATGAAGAGAAAAAGAAAAGAAAATGTCCATGAAGTGGTGTGTCAAGAGACCACTAAGGGGAAACTAACTGACCAGTGGCTGTGAGCAGAACATCGACCTAGCAGATCAGAGAAAAACTCGGCTAAGATGGACACCCATCACCCACTCCACTTGACTGAGACCTCAGAGAAGTTGACATCATGGGGACAGCATGCTTTTTCTTTTGTCCAATTAGATGAAAGGTTAGTAAAAACAACCAATAGGTTCAAAATTAAAAATTATTCAACTGAGTCATGGCATGACCTGACTGTTTAGTAAACCACACTGTGGTGTGTTAGAGCAGTCAATGAAATTTAGGGGAATTCTATTTGACCTTGGTGCTAGGAAGCCACCTTTGATTGATACAGGGGTCATAGCATTGGAAAACCAAAATGTAGTGACACCAGTCTTCGTGACACACAGATATTATTTGCATAGCCGTGGTCTAGCAAGAGCTCCGCATTGCTTTCCAACATTTTGAGTCACCCTCTGCACTTAAGTGCAGAAACTTGAGTGTGACTACAGGGCACAAAACAAATGTTAGATTGACAAGTACAAAGTTAAAACTGTGATTGACAGCAGATAGGCGGTCAGACAGTAAAAATAAAGTGGAAAGGTGGGAGGATGTGTCAGTAAAAGAAACCAAAATGCTAATTAGAAAAATATTTTATAATTTCAAAGTAGCCAATAAAGTATAATTATCAAACATTAGGGGGCAGAAGGAAAAAGAAGATTTCAACTAACTGTTCATAGTGTACGGCAGGAATTCTGGAGACGGTGTCATATATATGTATATTCCATATCTATATAACATATATATTATAGATATATGAATACACATGGCAGGAATTTAGGAGATGGTGCCATATAGATAAATATAGATATGAATATGCATGGCAGAAATTTAGGAAATATAAATATTATATTTATATTTATTTATATAAATATTAGGAAATATAAATATTATACATAATGTGTGTAATATATTATACATAATACATATATTATATATTCATTTCAGGGCTATGGAGATGATACCTAGAAATAATAAAAAAACCCTAAATAAATTCAAGACAGAAGGAATATAAAAGCGTTATCTTTCTTAATACTCACACTAGTCAGCTTTTCTTTGCCATGACAAAAAAAAGCCATAAGGAAAATCAATTTAAAGAAAAAAGGTTCATTTTGACTCCTAGTTTTAGAGGTTGTAATCCACAGTCACTTGCTTCTTTTGTGTCCGAGCTGTGGGTCTGGCAGAGCATCATAGCACGGGGCATATGGTGGAGTGAGGTGGTTCACCATAGGGATAGAGAAGCAGAAGGAAGTGGGGACAAGACACACTCTTCAGAGACACGACCTCGATGACCTCCTTCCTCTGACTGGACCCTGCTTCCTAACAGCCCAGTTGGTGCTGGACCCATCCATTGTTTTTGTCTTGTTTTATTTTATTTTTTTCAGAGCTGAGGCCTGAACCCAGGGCCTTGCACTTCCTGGCAAGCACTCTACCACTTAGCTAAATCCCCAACCCAGAACCCACCCATTGTTAAGTCTCCACCTCTGAACAGGTTCTCCTTCGGACCAAGGCTTAACAGCTGGTTAACAGCCTCTGGGGACACTTCATCCCCAAACTGTAGTAATACTCGCTTTCTTTTTCAAAGCTGTGAGATAATTACTTCTTTCCTCCCTGAAATGTTCCTTGCAGTGATTTATTAGACCAATATATAATACTGTCACATTTTTATTAGCGTCTCACAGCAAAAGTTAATTTCCTAACAGTGACATGAAATCATTTCTCCTGGTTCATCAAGGATCCAGGCCTATTCCTTCTTGCAGTCCCACTGTCTCTGAGGTCCCTGCATCATCTGCATCCAGTGAACAGTTGATTTGCTTTGAATTATTAGCATATCTTTAATTCCTTGTCCTCATACCTTTTATAATCACTTAGGTCTGCCTGTTACTGGACCCATGTCCTCTTTGTGAGTCCCTTAGCACTATGGTGGGAGAGAGGAAGGAAGTTCAGAAGGAGATCTAACAACCAGCTGCTTCTTTCAAATAATCATGACTATAGACAATCTTTCTATTCCTGGGCTTCATTACCTATAAAATGAGGTTCTTGTTGCCTTGGAAACACTTTCAAGTCCATCATTCTATAATTGTATCCATAGGTGACTGGATACCGTGTTTCTGGAGAGCAAACATGAGTGACCACAGCCTAGACGGGATCCCCATGGATGTGTAACCCTTGATGCCATTTCTATCAGCCCCTCCCCCAACCCCACAATCCATCTACTGAGATATTACTCTTGAACAATGAGGCTCAAAGAAAAACAGAAGTTGGAAGCCTGACAAATGGTGAGGGGGTTCAAAGCAAAGCAAAAAGTTTACAGGGATGCAGCCCTGGCTAGGCGCCTTCCTCAGGCTCTTTACACTGAAAACAATCTGGCCATGTGTACTGCAAGCAGGATTTTCACTATGTATTTGGGTTTTAAAACAGGTTCGTTGTTCCACTATCAGAGAGTGCTTATTCATGTGAATCTGCCCACTTCCCATTCTTGCCTCTGTATCCTGAAGGGAGCTACTGGCATTGCTTTCACCTTCCTGCTGTGTGTGTGTGTGTGTGTGTGTGTGTGTGTGTGTGTGTGTGTGTGTAAGCACACGTGCACACGTGCTTATGGTACTTCTGAAGCAATACAGTAGTGCCTCCTATTCCTGGTCTCAGTTATCAAAGTCAGTCAGCCAAGGTCCTCAAACACACTGTAGTACGATAAGATTATTTGAGAGTGACCACATTTATGTGACTTTCATTACAGCATGCTGTTACAGTTGTTCTTTCTTGTTACAGGTCATTCTTGATAGCCTCGTGTTACGCCTAGTTTACATGCTGAACCTC
The DNA here is from genome assembly GCF_907164565.1 of Psammomys obesus. NCBI lineage: Eukaryota > Metazoa > Chordata > Mammalia > Rodentia > Muridae > Psammomys > Psammomys obesus. The sequence continues at coordinate 13,270,859 of NW_026592510.1, read as the reverse complement.
AGGGCTCATTACCACCCAGTTTCCCACACCCAGGGAGGTTACTGAAGCCTACTTGCCAAGGATCAGAGGGAGAGGTGGCTGCGTTCACTCTGACTTTGCTTTTAGCTCGGTGGCTTGGGGAGTTCTCCGAATGTCTTTTGTGTTTGTCTGTTCTCTCCCACGGGAATCCACTATCACCCGTGTGCTTTACCTGTTCCCTCATGGTGCCGTTGTTTCCTGCCTTTTGTGAGCAAAACTGCAAATCAGTCTGTCCTTGAGTCAACTCACACACCTGTATGTATTCCTCCAAATGGTGACGTCCATAGGTGCCTTCAAGCTAAACGTCTTCCTCATCTCCTTTTATAGATGAGGAAAGGAAAGAGTGAGTGAATCAGGAGCTGGAAACAGATAGCTTGCCAGCAGTAGGATTTTTCCGAGTTGGACGCGGATAAGTGCCATAAGGCTGATGATGTTTGGTGTGTGAGCACAAGCAGGGCCAGCCACTCAGTTCACCGAGGTGCAGGCTGGATAATGAGGCTTGGCTGCAGCGGGCTGGAAAGTCACAGCGGCAGCTGTGAACTGAGTGCTACGGTGGATGATCAGACACTGCGTAAACTGTGTAAGCCACGGGATGGGAACCAGCTTGGTAGGGGGCTTCCAGAAATAGCAGGGATGTACACATGCATGCACAGAGAGAGAGAGAGAGAGAGAGAGAGAGAGAGAGAGAGAGAATTTGAGCCAAGCAGAGACAGAGAACCCTTGACCCAATCAGGTTCCTATTATCCACACCTATGCCCATCAGGCCTCAGACTCAGGACAGTGACAGAATGATGACAGAAAAGCTTCAAAGTAAGGTCGCTTTGTTTCACACACATATACATAGATGTACTTATCAGAAACAGAGATATGTTTACATACATGCTTAAGAGCAGCTTAGACTTCTGGGAAGTTTCTTTACCCTTCCTATCCCCGCTGAAGGTAGATGCCCCTGCTTCTCCAAGATTCCTCAAGGTCTCATTGCCGCTTTCGAGAATCCTTGAGCAACCTTCCTGCTGTTTTCTGCAGTGGAGCCATGAACACTGGAAGGGAAGAGCTGTGAGTTAGCTCAGATGCCCTTGAGGATTGCCTTTGAAGGTACACAGAAATAGGAAGGGAAGCTGAGAGAGGTGAAGGAAAGGGGAACATCACAGCTACTGGATGAGGGAGTGAAGGACCTGAATTTAGTGGATGGCAGTGCAGGTTGGAGGAGGCAAAGTGGAGCAGCCTTCGGGAGAGATTGATGGCTGTTGTAGAATAGTTGGTCCTGGGACACGATGACACCCAAGCTTCACTCGCTCATCTGCATTCCCAATATTCTGTGACTTAGGAGGGAAAACTCTGAGCTTTTGCCCAGTGAACAGAGTAATGACCCTTTAAACACAAAGTTATTTCCTAAGCCAACTCTTTTTTTCTTCTTTACTTTTTAGTTTAAATATTATTATTAATTGCATTTGTTCTTTGGCAACTTCAGACGTATATATAATGCATTCTGATTACTCTCACATCCAACCCTCTTTCATTTTCCTCCCACCCCAACATCTTCTCTTCATCTCTACAAGTCACTTGCCTACATTCATGACTTTGGTTTTGTTTTGTGGCCCCCTGAGTTTAACCAAGACCATCTGACCCATGTGAGCATGGGTTTGGAGCTATCTCCAGGAGCCTGGTGGGCTCCCCAGTAGGTAAGCAACTGAAGACAATGATACCACATCTCCCAGAATCCATCATCAGCCAATAGTTCAGCAGGGAGGGGTAAAGCCCCTTGAGCCCACTCCCATTCATATCTGAATAGTGGCATGGCTGGTCTCGTACAGCCCCGATGTGCATAACACAGCTGCTTTGAGCTCGTGTTTGCAGGACCTTTGTCATGCCCAGAAGATGGCATAGCCCTTCTACCTATCATCTGGCTCTTACATCATTTCTATCCCACTTGTGTGCCATTCTCTGAGCATTAGAGGAGGTAATAGAAATGTCTTATTTAGGGCTAAGCAGTCAACAGTCGCTTATTCTTAGCTGCCATGAACATTGATGAGTCTCTGCATTCACTATTCACTACTGTGCCCAACAAATGAGAAATCTTTCCAGTTAATACTGAAAGTAGCATTTATCTATGGGACATTTGGATATTTAGAGGGTAACTTAATGCTATGTCGATTTAGCTAAACAAAATTAGTAATAATTTCTCCAGTAGGGTCTATGACCTCACCAGCTATATATGTGTGTGTGTGTGTGTGTGTGTGTGTGTATGTATATATGTATATATATATATATGTATATATATTTATATATGAGAGAGAGATGAAAAATTAAGATTATATATATAAGAAAAATTAAGATATATATATAGATAAAATTTTTCTGGGTTTACATTGTCAAGAATTTTGCAGAACAAGTCTCAAATCCAACCAAAGAGTGTTTGCTTACCCCCATATAAGATCCATGCCACTGTCGCACACATGGCCTCATCTTGCATAGATGGTTGGTGTTTCACAGCTGGGTAGGACCATCTATGTGTTTTTCCCCATATCAGCCTCCAGAGCATCTTCTGGTACGATGGATGCTAGCCAGCAGGGTAGAACGTTCCCTCTCTGTTAAAGCTTGATTTCTCTATATTTTGCAAAGTTGCAGTGGTAGCTTCAGCAATAAGATTATTTCATTTAGTTCCAGCGAGAAGACAGGAAGAGCATCAAAAGCTTGTAGTGTCTTAGCGTCTCTGGAGCTTGCCTCATCAACAGTCACGTAGAGGTTTCACACACCTGGCACTGGAAATTTTCTTTAATAACCCATGGCTTCTAGAAACAGCACTGTCCCACTATGCAGACTAATTCTAATTCTTTTTAAACTTCATCTTTGAAAACATTTAAGATTTTTGAATTAGCTTACAAAGTAGTGGATTTCCTTGTAGCATTTTTTATATATAAAATTTAGTTGCCTTCCCCACCCCAATCCCCAAATCCCCCTGTCCCCATCTTCCTCCCAACTTAGATCTTTGACCCCCCCAGTATTCCTTCTTCTACTTTCATACCACATTTGTTTTATTATCCTTTCCCTTCAAGCTTCTTTTTTCCCTGCTCATGAGCATCTTTCTGGTTTCCTGCCCTCATACACAGCTTCTCCCTCATAAATACGCAAATATGAAAATCAGAAACTAGGATCTGCATATGAAAAAGAATATGAGGATAATTGTCTTTCTGAGTCTAGATTAACTCAACATCCCACTTTCTAGTTTCATCCCCTTTCCTGTAAGTGCCGTAATTTCATCTTTCCTTAAGGCTGAATAAAATTCCATTGTATGTACACAAGACACTTTCTTAATCCATTCTTCTGTTGGAGGGGATCCAGGCTAATTCCATTTCTTTGATACTGTAAACACAGCAGCAGTAAACATGGATGAGCAAATATCTCGGTGGTAGGATATAAGTTCTCTGGGTATATGCCAGGGTGTGGGTATCTGGATCATATGACAGTTAAGTTATGTTTTAAGCTTCGGGAGAAACTTCCACATTGATTTCTGAAGTGGCTGTATTAATTGACACTGACACCAGAAATGAATATGGGTTCTTCTTTCAAACAACCACATCAGCATTTGTTGTTGCTGGTTTTGTTTTTGTTTTTTTTGATGACAGCCACTCTGACCAGGTGAGATGGGGTCTCTGAGTAGTTTTAATTTTGCATTTCTATGGTGGGTAAGAGTGTCAAACACTTTATAAAGCTTTTATTGGCCATTTGTGTTTCCTCTTTTGAGAACTCTGTGTTCAGTTCATTAGCCCATTTTAATTGGGATATTTGTTTGCTTTTTTAGTTCTTTGTATATTCTAGATGTTTATGGCAAGTATCTTCTCCCAATCTGTAGGGTTTCCCCTCACTCATTTAACTGAAAAGAAGGTTTTTAAGAGTCAGGGAGATGGCTCAGTGGGTACAAGTATGAGTCACACAGGCCTGATGACTTGAATTCAACACCCAGCACCCACATAAAAGGTTCTCAGGCTAGCTAGACTGAATGCAGCCTAGTGTGTAGCTGCATAGAAACAACAAGAGTCCTGCAAGAAAAAGATGGAGGAAGAGAAAGAAGAGGAGGAGGAGAAGAGGGAAGAGGAGGAGGAGGCAAGAAAGAGAAAAAGCAGGTTTTTATTTTTCATTTTACAAAGTCCTATTTGAACATTATTGGCCTTATTTCCTGAGCAACCATAGACTCTTTTTTTTCCCGATTCAACCAGTTTTTAAATTTTTCTTTAACTTTTTATTGATGTTTTGTGAGTTTCACATCATGCATCCCAATCCTCTCCCTGTTCCTTCGTATCCACCCTCCACACTTGCAACCCCTCCAAAAGAAACTAAAACATAAAAATAAAACATAAAAAACATCTCACACTGGAAACTACAGTGTGTCACAGTGTGTCCTTTTGTCCACACAGCTTTGCTTGCAGAGCCTCAGTGCATGCAGATGTTCATTGCATGAGTCATTGGTTTGGTTTGAGGTGCCTGGTTTCTGCTACATATCAACGCTGGATCCTCACTGGGGCGTCTCTCATTATTGTGTTCTTGCCCTTCGTTTTGGAGATCCTATAGCTTTGGATCTACACAGCAAGTCTTATTCAGGAAGTCCTTCATAGATAGATAGATAGATAGATAGATAGATAGATAGATAGATAGATAATCTTGAAGTGTTTTCTTTGTCCTCTAAGGGTTTCAGGTATTATGTTAAGGTCTGTCATCCATTTGGACTTGATTTTTGTGCATGGTGGTAGGTAAAGACGTAGCTTTGTTCTTCTACATGCGGATATCCAATTTCCCAGTAATATTTATATTTGGGGCAATTTAGGCATACTCTTTTTAGTCACCACAGTCCATAGATTCGGATGGCTTTCCAGATTACCCTTGAATCATTTGGAAGGAGAGTAGTTTTCCACCTTTCCCTCTTTATGTTTCTTTCCCTATAAACTTGATGCTAACTCGACAATACAGAGAGCTGACTGCCTTGGGAAACTTTGACTCAATATGGAATTTCTGGCTCATCAAATTCAAATTTCAAGTCATCTTCATTGTTGCTACATAGCAGTTGCTTAATGGGTTTTGTTTTAGGATTGTGAGAGAGGAGCTTCCAGCATGCAGGTGTTTCTAACCAGCGAGGTTAGTCTGTGCTTCACGTATTTGAGGCCTAAGTGAAAATATTGTTTGCGTGTAATGGACAGTAGATCCTTGCTGACCCATTCCTGACCCATGAACAAAAAGAAGTCCAGAAACAAGAATTTAATTTGAGGTTTTGTAATTAGGGCCTTAGCTGCCATTCTGGTGTCTGTTTGGGAAAGGAAAACGAACAGAAAACTAGGGGGAGTAAAGAAGAGCGAGTTAACTGGCTTTCTAATGAGCCAAATAATTTGTCAAAGTAACAATAGCAGTAAATCTGAGGTGATGTGGTCTCAGAGGAAAGACTGCATTTTAATGAATTACTATTCAATTTGTCCTTAGCAGGAAACTCCCGTCTCCTTCTCCTCTCCCAGTATAACTTAATGAGCCTCTGAAAAGTCACATAGCCAAACCGATTTCCGATTTATCATCTTTATCTCTATGGTGGTGGCGATAGTGGGGTAAGGGGGAGATTTCTGCATGAAAGAAATATCAGGAAAATGTGCTGGATTAGCTGTAATGGGTAACTTAATACCTATGAACTGAGCATGACCCAGCAGATATCATAAATGCCTTAGAGATTGGGAAGGAAGTTGGGGCATACAAAAAGGAATTATAACAGGAAAAACCATATCAAGCTCCTCTAGCACTCTGTAAATTATGGATTATGTAGATATGCTTGATTTTATACCAGAGGCTTTTCACAGAAATTCAGAGAAACTTAATCAGCTTTGGTTTCCAGACAGTATCCCTTGAGTTTCTTATAAAAATTGTAAAATTTCCTCCTCTGACTTTTTGTGGTTGCCTTGGGCTTACCGCATGAATTTTATTGGAATCTGAATGATAATGGAGTGATTTGATCATTAAAGTGTGAGGGAACGAGATAGGAAGTGAGGAAATCTGAATACTGTTAGAAATTTATTCTTAACCAAAGGCTGGGCTATAATGGAGCTTTGTGGTTAAAATGACTAAATTCATTCTAGCGAGTAAGTTAATCGAAATGCTTTAGTTAGCATTGATACTGATTTCAAAGTGGGATGATAGTAACGGCCCTGATTTTGCACAAATGGCACACTAGTCCTTCCATCTAGTTATCCTCTGTACCCCTGCTTCTCCAGTGAGGAAAAAGCCTCATTATGAAAGATCGGGCCACTCACCGAAGCAATTCTTAAGACTACACTTTGGAAGGAACCTCAGAGGCTTGACCAGTCTTTAGTAATTGTGGCAGTTGTACATCGTTATCCCTTAGGAACAGATTTGCTATTTGCAGGACATTCGAAATTACCAAGAGACAAGAAAAATTAAAATTTAAAGGCTACCTATAGCCAAATCTTTTGAGCGATAGATCTGGATGATAACTGCTGGGGGGGGGGGGGACCCAGTTATAACTAACTATGACTATACAATGTTGAAAATTACTCACTGGTAGTTTCAAAACTCTTAAGTTAACTTAAAAATCGATTCCAGCATAACGGCGCCCAGAGTGCTTCAAACAAAGGCAATGCTCTCAGAACAGGTAGGTGGAGAGCCTGCCAAGGTCACCACTCTAAAAGCGATCACGCCAGCTTAAATGTTTGTTTTTTACAAAAATCAATCGCATTACTTTCTGGGCTCCGTGTAATGTAGCAGGAAGAACACAGCGGAGTGCCAGCAGATCTGTCTGCGTCCCTCTCTGCTCCTAGTGACCTTGGGCTATTTATTTAAGCTGTGTGAGCATCTGCTTCCCAATCAGCAGTTGGAGATAATAATTCCCACTGAGATGGTTGGGAGCGTTAGAAGTGGAATATACGAGGCAAAGCGTGGGGCATGTGCCTACATTGCTTAGTATGGTGACTGGTTGGTAGCCAGTGGGTTTATTTACACCTAATCAGATTTCAAGACGGACTCAAAGAGCCTTAACTGCTTGTTTTCTGCCTGTTAGTCAGTAAATTGGAATAGTAAGAATTCTGTCATGTGCCCAACACTCATATTAATATTGTTTTAATTTCTACTTCTTAAAATTCTGTATCGTCTTCAATATTAATTATGGTATGTCCAAAGACTGTACTAATAGACAGTAAGTAGCAGTTACACTGAATCTGTTATTGTTCTAAGTACCATAGTAAGAGGTATCATCCTTATGACAACCCTGTTCTGTAGGTGCTATTATTATGGCTGACTATAAGATGGGGCATTTGCTGTCAGTTATTCAAAGATAAAGCCGGTAAGTAATAAAACGGGGGCCTAGAGTTGACCTTTGGTCTTCTTAGCCTGTGCTTTTAGCCACTACAATACCAATTCCATAAAGGAAATGATGGGATAACCTTCTAGGGCCTCAACAGTTGAAGAATGCCAAGTGCCATTGGTTTCCAACACTTGCAAAACTTGTAAATAAGGTGATGATATCTAGTATGACATAAAAAACCAAATGTAATTAAATATTATAATATTATAGGGTGACAATACTCCAGTCACTTCAAATCCCATAAATCAGCTTTCAAAGCTGCCCCCCAAAAGGAGTGACCAAGGTCTTTCAACAAAGGCAAAGTGTTTGAGACCTAGAAGTAAACGTCTACCCAGCCTGGTTGCGAAAGGGTCAGGCTCCACATGCCCATGCTGGGCGAGTGTTAGAGGGCACATTCAGCTGCAGCTGTGGATGGAAGCCCAGTCCAGCTGACAGTCTACATCTAGGGTACATGACCGTCAGAGCACATCACTACCCAAACTATTGGTATCCTAGATGCAAAAGAGGGTGCTAATGTTAGGATTGAATTATGAAATAGGCCAGTGAAGGAGGGTCAAATGGCTTCTGCTGAGATAAGAGGAGAAATGTGGAGGCTGAGACTCAGGCAGAAGAGATTGAAATACCCCAGTGAATGAAAAGGCGGGTGGCCTCTGCTCTGGTAAAAGGAACGAGGTGGCAGCTGTGACCCTGGAGGGGTTCTTAGGCTCATCAGGCTCCCTGTGTGACTTTCCCGTGTCAATTCATTGAATGTACATAACATCTGGACAGGCCATGTCACGGGACCAGGAAGACAATGTGGAGCCTGGTGCAGGACTTGTCATTAGAATGTCACCTTCATGGTTTTGACTACAGCTGTACTATTTAGAATATTATCTCTGCTATCAAGTGAACTAGATACTGTGACTAATTTTGCCATATATACATATGGTACACAGGTCAGTGCTCCTGTGACGCATTTGTGTCTATTGTCTGTATTTGAGTCCTTGTAAAGGAAACAGGTACAGTGACCTTGTACAGTATTTGGACATTTGTTTTGTATTTTCCCACAATCCACTGGAGAGCTCTTAGCCAGGTGTACCGCAGAACCAACACTTGCATTTTCTCTTCTGTTTATTCACCTGTGTCAACACTTCAGTGATGATTCATTCTTATTTTGGGGAAACTTTCTTACATTCTGGCCACAATTTTTTTTCAGAAGAGAATGATTCTGATCTGGTACTCTTTCAACTAAGGGGCAATAGGTCTGGCCTGGTAAACCATCACTGTTTTCTAGTGAGAATCAGTGGGGCCGGGGGCACCAAGGTCTTGTGGGGATGTGAAACTCTGCTCAAAGGTGGGTGTGGCAGCTCCAGCACAGCTTCTGTTTCCACAAAATGTTGGAATGGAACTGCTGTGACTCTGGTAAGGAGATGAGTGGAGTAGAATGAATGTTGATATTAAAAAGTTGATAAGGCATCCCTCTCTTCCTTGGGCTGTTACATTTAAGAATGCTTCCTGCCCATTTGTGTGTATTTGACATAAGAATACAATGAGACATTGGAAGAAGGAGAAAACAGGGAACAGGACAGGAGCCTACCACTGAGGGCCTCTGAAAGACTCTACCTAGCAGTGTATCAAGCAGAGGCTGAGACTCATAACTAAACTTTGGGCAGAGTGCAGGGAATCTTATGAAAGAAGGGGGAGATAGTAAGACCTAGAGAGGACAGGAGCTCCACAAGGAGAGCAACAGAAACAAAGTAGCTTGGCACAGGGGTCTTCTCTGAGACTGATACTCCAACCAAGAACCACTGCACAGATATAGCTCATGGCAGCTCAGTATCCAAGAGGGTTCCCTAGTAATGGTAACAGGAACTGTCTCTGACATGAACTGATTGATCTGCTCTTTGACCACTTTCTCCTGAGGGGGGAGCAGCCTTACCAGGCCACAGAGGAGGACAATGCAGCCAGTCCTTATGAGACCTGATAAGCTAGAGTCAGATGGAAGGGGAGGAGGACCTTCCATATCAGTGGACTTGGAGAGAGACATGGGAGGAGAAGAGGGAGGGAGGGTGAGATGGGCAGGGAATGAGGGAGGGGTCTACAGCTGGGATACAAAGGGAATAAACTGTAATTAATATTTAAAAAATAAAGATTTAATTAGAAAAATACAATGAGAGAAATCCAAACATACAGTTGAACCTATGTCCTAGCTTGCCCTCTGTTGCTATGATAAACCACTCTGGCCAAAACCAAAATTTGAGGAGGAAAGGGTTTATTTTCTCTTACAGCTCCCAGTCCATCACTGAGGGAAGCCAAGGCAGGTACACATGGCAAGAGACTAAAGCAGAAGCCACAGAGGAATCCTGTTTACTGGCTCACTCAGCTACCTTCATTATACAGCTCAGGTCCACCTGCTTAGGAATGGCATGTCCCACCATTTGTTCTCTGTATTGTCAATAAAACAACCAGTCAGTGCTGAGCAATGGAGAGAATAAGGTGGGTCATCCTGGTTTGGAGGGGAGGAGAAGGCAGTAAGTGTGTGCGTGGGGGCGGGGAAAGTAGGAGAGGAGAGGACTTGGAACCATGATGAGAGATGAACCCGACCTAAGACAGGACTAAAAACAAGTATAATGTGGGAAATTTGAATGGTAGGAAACTATGTGGGTTTGGAGGTTTAGGATGGAGTTTCTATTGCCCATCATTGTGCTCTAGGTTAATTAAATAAATCCTAGTCTCTGTGTGGTGATTTGGGTATACAGCTTGTTTAAGAATAACTGCTGCTTAACTAAAAGATAAATCAATAATAAATATTAACAATCAACAACAACAAAAAAAAAAGGAATGGTCTGTCCATAGTGGGCTGGGCTGTCGGGCATCAATTAGCAATCGCAATCAAGAAAAGCCCTCACAGACAAGGCATCAGGCCAATCTGACCCAGGCAGTTCCTCAGTTGAGGTTCTGTCTTCCCTGTGACTGGATTGTGTGAAGTTGACAGGTGAAGCTAATTATGGCCGCTCATTTACCACAGGTTTCTATAAACCCAATGAGTCTTGGCCTGGTTTCTGTTCATCATACTCTGCTTCTGTTTCTATATACACTGGGTACAGGTTGTGCTTAAAAGTGTGTGGGGTGTATGTTTTGCACATATGGGCTGTGCCAGCACACACTCACTTGAAGGCCAGAGGGAGGTGCTAGGCATCTTCTTGATCATTCTCTTCAATACTGCTTCACAGAGTCTCTATTTGAAGCTGATCATTTTGGCTAGGGTTGCCAGCTGGCAAGCTCCCAGGATCCACCTGTTTCCCTCCCTGCCCCCTCACCCCCAGTGTTGGAGTTACAGGCATCCACAGCCGTGTCTGTTTTTTTTGTTTGTTTGTTTGTTTTGTTTTGTTTTACGTGCTGGATATTTGAACTTGGGTCCTCTTACTTTCACAGCAATTGCTATCACCCACTGTAGCCATCTCCCCAGTTCTTTAAAAGGTACTTTTGTGGTGAGAACTTAAAAAGAGTTGGCATCGATCTTTCTCTGTGACTGCAAGTTTCCCCACAGACAGGTGGAAAGCTCCCCTCCTTATACTTTCTGAAAATTAGCCATGTACCCTGGGCATTCACAGAATTAGAGAATTTTAGAGCCAGGGCATATGGGGAAAGTACTGGAAATTGCCTACTTCATGTATTTGTCAGAAGTCCAGTTCCTAAGGGGAAAGTGTTTCTGTGTGAAGTGAGTTAGAGAAACCCTGCCTTTTTATAAACTTCCTCCCCTTGGATATTCAAAATGCAAAGTTAACTGTCACTCGGCTGGCCCCAAGGTTATTTAGTTGGTCCCAAGGTCATTTAGCTAGGGATTTCATTTTTCTTCCATGTGTGATCCTGCGTGTAAGAAAAGAACCTCGTGTCTTTGTGAAAGTCTAGAAAGCTAAACCCTTGTTGGAGGTAAAAGAAACAGGCACTTCTTGGCGGTTACCAGCCTTCCCAGGAAGGCTACAACCTAACAGTGAAATTTATTAAACGAATTGCTTCTAAAGTATGTAGGATCCTAGCCTAGAGATATTTATCTTCGAGCAAACAGGGAAATATGCCAATCAGGCCGTCCAATTGAGCATTACTGTATGCACAGACCGTCAGAAAATGCAACCTGAATAGCATGCTAAGAACAAAGTGCCGGCGAAGCTCTCAGCCCGGGGGCTCGGGAGGGAGAATGGAATGCACAATTACACAAGTAAATATGTAATTACAAATTACGATACTTGCGTGAAGACAAGAGTACTGTCAGATTAAGCTTAAATTTGCAATCACGTCTTAATTGTCCCAGCTTCAGAAGGGATCAATAGCAGGTGTTTTCATGTCTGTCTCGATGCCCAGCTTCGTTACGTTTTGAACCACCCTGTCCTTGTTTTCTTTTAGGCCCCGTGGAGCAAAATGAAAGCGCAGTGAGCCTGAAGCCTCTCCCCAGCCATCCCCCCCAACGCCCACCATGAACCACTTGGAGGGCTCCGCGGAGGTGGAGGTGCCCGACGAGGCGCCAGGAGGGGAGGTGAACGAGTCGGTGGAGGCCGACCTGGAGCACCCCGAGGTGGAGGAGGAGCAGCAGCAGCAGCCACCCCCGCAGCAGCAGCAGCCCGTAGGCCGCCGCCACGGTGCGGCCGAGGACCCCCGCGCGCAGCAGCAGCAGCAGGAGGAGGAGGAGCGCGGGGAGTGCCTGGCGCGCTCGGCCAGCACGGAGAGCGGCTTCCACAACCACACGGACACGGCCGAGGGCGACGTGCTCGCCGCGGCCCGCGACGGCTACGAGGCGGAGCGCGCGCAGGACGCCGAGGATGAGAGCGCCTACGCCGTGCAGTACCGGCCCGAGGCCGAGGAGTACACGGAGCAGGCGGAGGCCGAGCACGCCGAGGCCGCGCACCGGCCCCGCGCGCTGCCCAACCACCTGCACTTCCACTCGCTGGAGCACGAGGAGGCCATGAACGCGGCCTACTCGGGCTACGTCTACACGCACCGGCTCTTCCACCGCGGCGAGGACGAGCCCTACGCCGAGCCCTACGCCGACTATGGCGGCCTCCAGGAGCACGTGTACGAGGAGATCGGGGACGCGCCCGAGCTGGAGGGGCGCGACGGCCTGCGGCTGTACGAGCAGGAGCGCGACGAGGCGGCCGCCTACCGCCAGGAGGCCCTGGGCGCGCGGCTGCACCACTACGACGAGCGCTCCGACGGCGAGTCCGACAGCCCCGAGAAGGAGGCGGAGTTCGCGCCCTACCCGCGCATGGACAGTTATGAGCAGGAGGAGGACATCGACCAGATCGTGGCCGAGGTCAAGCAGAGCATGAGTTCGCAGAGTCTCGACAAGGCGGCCGAAGACATGCCAGAGGCGGAGCAGGACCTGGAGCGCGCCCCGACCCCGGGAGGGGGACAACACCCCGACAGCCCCGGACTGCCAGCACCCACAGGGCAGCAGAGGGTTGTGGGACCCCCAAGCGGCGGCGGAGGCGGCGAGGCCGGGCAGCGGTACAGCAAGGAGAAGAGAGATGCCATCTCACTGGCCATCAAGGACATCAAGGAGGCCATCGAGGAAGTGAAAACCAGGACCATCCGTTCGCCTTACACCCCCGACGAGCCCAAAGAGCCCATCTGGGTCATGCGCCAGGACATTAGCCCCACGAGGGACTGTGACGACCAAAGGCCGGTGGACGGAGATGTAAGTAGGTGTGGGTTCAGGCTAGCTGGACTTGTAGGGCCTGGGGAGGAGAAAAGATTGGAGCTCTGTGGCCTTGCCAGTCTTTGGGGAATTACTTTACAGGACAAATGGTCTATGGGGACGTTATGCACCAACCCATGGTGGTTTCATTCAGTGTGTCACCAGCAAGAGAGTGTTGAGAGTGGACCCCACTTATCAGACCCATAGGGCATCCCCATGCTTTCCAAATTGTACCCAGAGGTCTCGTTGAGAGTTACATTCTTGGGCGCGCGCCCGCTCCCACATGCCTCTCTTTGTGCTCATCGAGAAAAATCTGAGCCGGGGTCCCAGAATTCGTATCAAGTCTGCATTGAGTAAGAAGAGACTTGGGGCGGATGCTAGCAAATCGGCAGCTTGTAAGTACAAGATCTGCAAGGGCTCCTTGGAGGAAGGAGTAATCAGTGTGAAAAGGGTCAGGCGTGTGGAAACTGGATGGGATGGCGGCTTGGTACAGGCAGTTTTAGTTGGTGACCAGCCTGTTCTCAGGTGTTTATGGACACCTGGGGAAAGAGTAACTCCACCAACGTCGATCTGTTGGTATGTTTTGTTGTTGTTATTGTTCGTTTTGTTTTGTTTTTCGGATTAATCGCCATTCACACTTAAAAGACAAAGAATGTCAACCAACGCGGAGGGCCAGTGGCAAGCCGTGTCTCCAATAAACAGGGCATCTACCAGTCTTGGTAGGACAGAGGAAGGGGCTTCTTTGTAGTAGACTGTTCCATGGAACATCAAGAGTGGTTCTAAGATTTCTTAGTGGTTTTTGTTTTCTAGGATGGCAGGGGCCAAAATTTTCCCACCCAACAGTGCCCGTGTTATACCGTTGACCCCGAGGTACGGTTAGAGAACCATTGTCATAAAGCCGTATCTTAAAGATTTGGATGGTCACTGTTGGAAATCCCCCTGTCCTGCCAGGTGTTCTGCAGTGCCCCCGCCCCACTCCCAACACACACACACACACACACACACACACACACACACACACAGCGACTCCCTGTAACACTCCATAAGCTTTTGTCCTTGTCACAGAGGTGTGTTTTCCACTTAACACCAGACCTGCTTCACCGTGAAGAGCTACACACAAAGCTCTTGCTGCCTCTGATGACAACTTATTTGCCATTTTTAAAATACCTAAGACATGTGAGACCCTGTCAGGCTCAGGTGTCACAGTCTATTGAAAATGAAAAGTTAGGAGACTAACTTCTGCCCCTCTGCCCTGCTGTAAAATGCTTTTTGCTCTAACTCTCCCTTTTCTGTACTTTTCAGTACTTTTCTAAGCGTTTTCACGGCTTCAAGTTGGAGAAGGGTCAAGAGGTTAGATTCAGTTTCATTTGATATGGTCTGGGTGATGGCCTCCCCCATCAGCCATCCTCAGCTACATCAGCTCCTTGAAATGATCTGCTATCTGCTTGGTCTGAACAAGCATCCTTCTGAGCCCCGGGGACAGTGGTACGGACAGGAGAGTTTTAGTTTCTTTGAACCAGAAGGACACTTTAAGCCTTTGGTGTTATGCTTTATTCCAAACAAAATTCATTATAAAATACTGAATAATACTTAGGACCCTGTGCCATCACAAATTCATATTGATGTTAGGGTATCCATGAGTGGGGGTTACCGGAGTAAGAATACTTAAAAGAAAGCAAAGCCACAACCTGTGCCGAAAAATATGCCCCCATCATGCTTAAGCCATTTGGACCTGTGGGCCGTATTTCATCTGCCATGCTATATTTACAGGAAAGACCTTCATTTGCTCCCCCTTCGATGCTATTATTCTACCTCACCTCAGCATCAAAAAAGTATTTACTGAAATCTCACTCCACGCATGCTGTCATAGAAGATGGAAAGGTGCCGTTAAAACTACTGTAGACGTCTTGTTAAAAATGCAGATTACTCCCCTCTCTCCTAAAGCCCAGTGCCTGAGGCAGAGCCTACTGCTCTGTTTTTTTTGTTTCATAAATTCTCCCCGAGTCCTCAATTGTATAAGAGATTGAGACCCACCAATTCAAAGAGGGGGGCCCGTTTAGGGGCTGTGGACTTGAGGCTGTCTTCGGTAAAGAACTGTACCACTCTGATTATGGTCTTCAGGAGCAGAGGGCTCACAAATTCTTATTCCAAAGGCTCTGGGGTGTCTAAAAAAAATGGCAAAACCAGAAAGAGCAAAGGAACAGGTGGAAGCTGGAGACAGCCATGCTACCGACTGTTGGAGGTCATTGCTCTCAGTTAAGCTTGTTTCTGACATGCTGGCCTGTTCCCCTCTGAACCCCAACACGTTGCATGTAGAGCAAATAGGCATTTGTTTGCTGGTGCAGCAGACAGAATGAGAAGAGAGGATCAGTTATCCATGAGAACGTGTTCACCTTGTTGAAATGACTGATGCTCAGCACCGAGTGCAAACAATTACCTTCTGAAAATCTGAAGTGTGTGCTGTTGGTCTAGTAAGGACCTTCTATCCTCTAGTCATGTTTGAGAACTTCCAACACTATCCTTGAAAAATACTCATAGTGACTGATGGGTTCTGAAAAGTTCCCTGTTCACTGACCTCTCTCCAAGCAGCACAGTCATTCAGGGACAACCATTTTGACATCAGCCAACACAGTGCATGCTGGGAGATATGAGCTGTTCTGAATGGTGCTGCAGACTAATTGCTGCTCACTTCTGCTCTCTTCTAAAACTTCATTAAAATGATAGTAAGGAAATAAAAGGCAGGAAAGAAACAGCAGAAGCTGAGGATAATAAACTGTTGCTGAATTCTTTGGTAACACTGGACACTGGGCCATATTTCCAGTCTTCTTTGAGAGGCTTGCCTTTCCTCATTCCTGTAAACTCCAAGGAGGCAAGGCCTTGAAAGTGCATTACATCTAGGCAGGAGCAGCAGAAACCATTCTTCTTCCTCTAATTGCAGCAAACCCAGAAGGCACGTGTTAAGAGTGGTGTAACCCTGAGCACAGTAAGGATTGGCCTCCCCAGAGTGAGCAGGATTCCCTGGTGACGCCTATGAGATATTGAGGCAACTTGAGATGAGACAGGAGTTTGGGGGTGAATTGTTCACACTGCACAGCCTGGTTAGTGCTGAATAATTCACCAGAGAGGTTTCGCCTTCCTCCTTTCTACCAAGATTTCTGAGGATTTGAACTTAAACACCTCAGAAAGGCTCAGGAACTTGAAACCTCAATGCTTCAGGTAACAGGAATGTGAGGACGGTTGATAAAGGTCGGTCGGTCAACAGGCAGTCACAGGAGACATTCGACCTCTGGGTACCTCTAGTTTGTGCAGCCAACTGGTTTTGGTTTTTTTTTTTTTTTTCATGTAGATGTGGGGCTTCTGTAAGTAAGGGAAGGGTGAGGGGGCTCCCTAAACAAACACAAACCAAGAAAAAGAGGTGGGAGGGGCTCCACCACAGGAAATATAAGAAGGGAACCCCTTCAGGTGCATGAAGAAGAGCACTGGGATGGCACCTATGCAGAAAGCCAAGGAAGCAGAGAATCCAGAGCTTCTCAGACTCTGCTTAGGAGGCACCCAGAAAGAATAAAGCAGAGAGGCTCTAATGAGCCTGGGCTTGGAGCATGGGCTTGAGTTGGTGATGGTTTAGCATCTATTATAGACCAACCCCTGGAACACTAAGCAAATCGAAAGTAATTCTAACAATTCTAGCCTTGTTCAGTTATTGGCCTTTCTGAAAATAGTTACACAAGCCAGAAATGCAGTGCTGCATGCATGTGGCTAGGCTGCAAGACCAGAGGTGTAGCCTTCAGATGCAAATGCTGAACATTGATGAACTAGAAATGTGTGGTAGAAAGGACGTAGACTTTAGCCTAAATCTGAAAATAAAGGTGAAGCAATACAAACACATTACCCCTCTGGGCATAAAAGTAAATATGAAAGAAAGTTTCAGAAGAATTGAAAATGGGGTCATGAAGTGAGGAGCAGGTGTAAAAAGAATTTGAGTTTTGCCCTAAGCTCTGTAGTATTTGACTTTGAAAACTATATTTGTGGATTTATGCAGAGATGGTTCACTGAACAAAGAGATTATCTCATTGCCCTGTCTTCTTGAACATAAATAGAGAAGGGCAAATGCTTCTGTGTGTTTTGTGTTCAATTTATAGGACAGAAAGGACTTCCTTGCTGGCTGTTCACCTATGGCAAGATGAGTTTTATGCAGTGTTTGCATTAAGCATGAGACTTCTATTTGTCTGGCATTACAAACATAAGAATATGGAACTGCAGCAATTAGGTCAGGAGGAGGGCTCTGCTAACTATAGAATACTACTGGACAATAGAAAACCCCAAGTGCTCAGAAGCCACAGGCTTGCAAGTGTGTTTAGAGTCTGGAAGCCTCTCAACATTGGTGGGGAAGAAAATGGTAAGGATTCTAACTACGGTGGAATGATGCCTGCCCAGGTCAAGTGCAGTGTATTGATTTCTCCGGAGATGTAACTAATTATGTAAGTTCACAGCCATCGCTTTAAGGATGAAATGTTTCTGAGAGCTGCCTTTTATCAGGGTGAAGGCACCGCAGTTGCGGCATTTCCCAGCCCATCTTGCACCTTCACATCCACAGTAAAGTGTCATATCCCAGCAGGGAGTGGGGCTCCATGTAGCAAATCTCAGTTGTCAATAGCAACAGCAAAAAAAGGAGTCATTTTCCTGTGAACCATAAGGACCTGATGTGACCAGGGTAATTTTCTTTAAAGATGTAATAGTCTTAACTGTTACATCTTCAGAATGAAAAGACTTGACCTTAAACTCCCATTTGGAGAGCAAATGATTCATTTCAACCATGAAAAGAGCAGAAGGGGATGGAGAATGTTTGCTTTCTTTGTTCGCTTCTCCCAGACGCAAAGTGTTACCTTCAATTATCTTGCCGCATCTCTAGAATTGCACCTGTCTGTTCAATGCTGGGCAAACCCTGGTACCTGAAAGCTGTCTGCCTATTGGCATTAAACCATTGCCATGTCAGAATCACTGGGGCAGAATCTGGCTGATGATGGCCTACCACATGTCAAGTATCCCAGCCACTGCATGCTCCGTGGCATTAAAAAAAATGTTATAGGCATGTGTGTGTGCATGGGTAAGGGTGTGTTTAACCCACAGACTTCACCTTCTCTTCAACCAACCCCACTTCCAAGGGTAATTTTTCTGTTTATATGTGAAACCATGGGAGAAGCAACAGGGAAACAAATGGCCAATTTCAGCTGAGAAAATGTTGCCCCTAGAGTTAGCACACAGGGTCACGATTCAGGAATGTGACAGGTTCACTTAGGAAGTAGGTCTCAAGAAACTGCCCAGGGTTCTTCAGAATGTGTGTGTCATCCTCTTCAAAGTTGCACCTTCAGTATTACTTGTGGTAGGTGGGCTGGGGAGAAAGGGCAGGGACAGGGAGAAGAGCAACTGTGGATGTGCCTGCTTAAATCCCTGGGCCATGCAGCCTGCAAAATCATGAAGCGTGAATTGTCTATAAATGGGACATTATTAAATTGAAATTTATCCTTATTATAAGCATAGTTGGCAAAATACTCCTAACACAAAAGGAGTTTCTCAGCAATCATAAGAGGGCTTTGCAGTTGTGGAGTCCTGTCTGGAAATGAGATATAAGGATCAAGGGTATGGTGTGTTGGCTCCTTCCAGAAATTAGGACTCACTGCCTAGGATGGGCCATTGGCAAGCTGAATTAGTGTACTTGGCCTCAGTGTTTCTCCCTCTTGTCTACACTGGGGTTTCCATCTGCTTTCTCCCAGCATGCAAATTCTCACCACTCCACTTGTCCTGGTCCCTCCCTTCAGTGACCCTGGTTCCTGGCATCTGTGTTAAGCTGTAACCCACCATTCTTTTCTAATCCAGGACAGCTCTAGTTAAGTCAGACTAGCCTACCCATCAGTGAAAATGGAACATGCACCACCCACTTCAGGGAACAATTATTTTATATTGGCACCCTGTTTCCCTTCCAGAGACCAAATACACAAAGTATTTTGAGGCAGGAGGTTGTTCAGCACAAACACTGCTTAGAGTCTGAATCCAGCCACCTTCTTACTGAATGGGAGGCAGTGTCAACATCCTGGGAAGTAAAGTCCTAACGGTAGTACCTGCCCTGATCACCTGTACTCCTGTAAGCTGATGGAAGAAGAGAAGGATACCCTGACTTCATCTGGGTCTTATATTTCTTGATGTTATCCCTCTCTACCCTGCATTCAGCATTACAGCCTGCAGTGATTCTGCTTTTTCTCTTAACTGTTGCTAGGAGACTGTCAACCAAGGTCAAATGCACATGCTAATTAATTAAGACTCATTAGCAGCATCTTACCCTATTGACCTTGCCTCTGTGTTGTTGAGCCTACAAGGACAAGAAAAGGAATTGTATCACTGCCAGGGATTCTGTTTCTGTGCAGGATTCCTGTGAGGTGCTCTGAATCCAGGGGTTCCCTCTGCAGATCTTCACCTGCTCATGAGGTTCTGGCCAGCCACAATATTTCCAGGATCAGATAGCAAGGGAAAGAGTTGAAATGGGATCCAAAGTCAAGCTGACCAAATTTAGTAGGGAGGCATGTTCTGTCAGTGCCCGGTTTCCCCAAGTGGGTCAGTTCCTTGCTGGGATGTGATGTGGCGGTGTTAAGAGTCCATGTGAAAGAGTACACTCTTTGTTATCTTCTGGGATTCAAGCTGTTTAGATTAAAAGGGCAAATGGATCCAATAGTCCCCTAGGCTTGGATGGAAGGGTAACAGTGGAAGCAAAGGTTCTTATCCAGAGACAGCAGAAATGGGCTCCACTGTAGTCGTTCTATCAAGCAGAACTCAGAAAAGGAAGGAAACCCACTGTGTAGACAGTCATGTTGGTTTTAATTGAAGTACCTTGACATATAGGGCTTTGCCAGAATGATATATATGGCCTAACCACAGGCAGTGATTTTCATTGCTTTTCCTTAAAAAAAAAATCTTTATTTTAAATTATTTTTTTTTAAAGTCTTAATTTCATACACTCATGCACCAAATTTGGATTGTTTTCAAACTCCCATTGCACTCTCTGTTTTCTTTCTTTCCCACTACAACACTTGTTCCCAAAAAATGCCCTGTCTTACTTTGATGCCTCTTTTTTGCTTGTTTTTTGTTGACCCACTGAGTTTAACTATGGCTACATGCATGAGCATGAGTTTGGGAGTTATTTACCAGAACATAGGCACCTTATCAGATGGTGCATCACTGATGAAAATGACACTCCCTTCCCCCCAGCACCCATTAACTGCTCGAAGTCCCTCAGAGAGCATTTGGGACCTCATGAATCCTTCCTCTATGCACGGTGAAATAGTAAAGGGCCCAGTTGTGAGCAGATCTTGTGTAGGTGGCCATAGTTTCGCTGAGTTCCTAAGTCCAATGGCCATGTCATGCCCCAAAGGCAGTGTTTCACAGCATTTCTCCCTGACCTCTGGCTCTTATATTCTTTCTGCCTACTCTTCTAGAGTGTTTTCTGAACTTCAAACAGGGTACTACAGAGGTCTCTTTTAGGGTCAAACACTCCACAGTCACTTATTCTCTACCCTATGACTGGAGTTGAGTCATTATATAAACCATCTTATAGCTTCATGTCAAAGGTCTCTGTCCATCAGGCTTTGCCGAATGTAACACACTTCTCTCTCTTGGGCTAGTTCTACTCCCTATATCTCAATATGGCTCTGGCATCTCCAACATCCTGGGTTTCTCCAATGCAATCCAGGCTCCATTTTCACAGCTTCAGAAAATGGCTTCTCAGAACTTCCTTGCAAGGACTCCCATGCCACACGCCTAGCCGTAGCAGCTCTCCTCAACCTTGGGAGAAGATTCTACAACCCCCTTACTTGCTACTGTATCCTTCATGACTCTAAAGCCAGAACCACATGAATAATACAAGTTTGGGATACCACTTACCTCCCTTGAATCACATTTGCTGTAGCATTTCTTTGTTGCTCCTTTTTGAAAATTGCTTAGGCTTTCCTTTTTATAAGTTGGAAGCTTCGCTGGGTAGGGTCTTGCCATGAGGACACCCAGTCTTTATTCCATTTTGAACAGGCTTTTCTTTAATCTTCCCATCTTTCTTCACAAGCCTTAGCTCCAACATTAAATTTTCCTGGTGTTCTTTTTTCACTTCAGATTGTACATTTTGTACTTCCTTAGCCCTGCTTGCCCTATTTCATTGTAGGCCTGCAGAAGATTGATTCCTAATAACCACAGGACAGAGTCAGTATTAGGGTGTCTTGAAATCTCCTCCACCAAGGAAATTAATCCTTTTCATTTAGGCCTCAAGCACATTCTTAGGACAAGGGCAGAAAGCAGCCACATTCTTTGCCGAAATATCACAAGAATACTGAGTTGCTAATACTGCTCCCCTCTGATACCTCTTGAGCTGGGCCTCCAGAGTCCACATTTCTCTCCGCACTGTTGTATTCCAAGCTCCTAATAGGATGCCTTTTTAAGCCCCATTTACAGCATTCAACTGCTTTCCCACTCCAATGTCCCCAAAACAGCAGGGGAACAGGCGACTTACTATGTATGCTGACTGTTTATCATATAGATAAGGAGTTGCTGTAGGGAAAAAAGAGAGCTGGGTGGAATCTAGCTTTGGGTCAAGAGTCCTATTTTAAGCTTTATTTTATTTCATTTACTGTGTAGGAATGTTTTGCCTGCATGTCTGTCTGTGTACCACATGTGTGCTTCAGCCCCACAGAAGCTAGAAGAGGGTGTCAGATCCCCTGGAGCTAGAACTATAGATGTCTGTGAGGCACCATGCAGGTGCTAGGGACCTATCTTGAAAATAATTTACCCATCACAGAGAAACAAACAGGTGTCTTTCCCAAATGCATGATATATTGTTCATGCATGAAAAATGAGGAAGAACATACAGCAAGCAAATCTATCAACTTGACAGTCTAGCTCTAAGAGATGCCACCAACAACCTGAAGCAGGCTTCACTCGTGGATGGCAATTAGGGGAAGCACAATAGCATAATAGCCCAGGGCACAGCAAGCCACCGCTGATGGGAGTGAAGTCACTGAAGGACTGTGACTGGGTACTTGCTCTGCAGCTGAGAAATTGAGAACAATGGAGGCTAGATGGTCACCCAATTAGCCAGGTCAACCAGGGTGCTGGATTCTCAGTGGTTACCAAGGTCAGAAGCAGGACATCTTGGAGAAGACATGGTCACTGGAAGGGTCCTTTGTTGATAGTATACATAGTTCATGTGCACTGAGGTACATTGGAGACCAGCTGCTGGAACTGCCTCGAGCCTGGGTTTTTATGGTTCTTCTGAGGTTTATGTAGCCCTTGCAGACTTGTGGTTCCTGCTTCTGATGGGCAAAGGCTGCCTGATTCTAAGGCATGGACAGTTAAACCCAGGTGCTCGCTTCAGCTCCAGCCCTCAGCACGTTCTGATGTCAGGAACGTATAAACCACTCCATTTTGTTTTCATATTTTTGTTCTACATGTTCATTATGGAGCCAAACCTGAATCCTTTGGAAGAGAGCAGTGATTTTAATCACTAAGAAATCTCTCCAGTGGGGCAAGAGTCTTAGTGTGTTTCCTTACCTCACTGGGCTAATTGAGGTGTGCACTGGTCAGCAGTGGGCACTAGGTTTTATCTGCCTCCCTGACTCCAGAGCACAACCTGGCATGAGGTCCTAAGTCTTTGCACAGTCCGTGACCTAAGAGCATGAGTAGCAGTTGAGTTTTAAGTCTTGCCTCTATGCCTGACCTGATCATCACTTTTCCACTGAACCAGAAGAGTATTAGGACTGTGGTCCCTACTCATAAGTTAAAAGTTCATCTTAAACTTATGTGTTACAGTGCACGTAAGGTATTGTGCAAGACCCCAGGGATACTGTTTGACAGAGGTCTGTCTGCATAGTGTTCTGCTTGAAGCCAGTCCTTTATCCAGCGCATAGCTAGCCCTCTCAGCCTATTCTGCTCTTGAGGCTTTCATCTGAATCCTTCCTTGATGTTTGAGACTACCACCACATAACAGATCACCCCCCAAATTTAGCAGCATAAAGCAACCACATATCCGTTTCAGAGTGCAGAACCTCTGGGAGGCTGCAGGCAGGCATCAGGGGCCTGTTACCATTGTAAAGCTTTCCTGGGAAAAACTCTGCTCCCAAGCTCCCATGCTATGGTCAGGATTCAGCTCTTCAAAGCCAATTGGCTGACAGCCTCCATTTCCCATTGATTGTGGCCAGGGGCATTCTCAGTTCTTTGTCCCATGGGCAAAACAAGAAGGCTCCAGAATCTGATGGCAAGATGGAAGCAATGGTCCTTGGTAACCCAATCATAGAGGGACAGTGCACCACTTTCACTTTATTTCCATGTTTATGCTGATATCTGACCCACATGTCCTTCCCAGGAAGAGGCTTACATAGGGGTCTGACCTTTGGGGACCGTCTGAAAAGCCTCTTTCTCTCCCGTAGTTGGTATCACTCACTATGTCGGCAAAGACTGCTGGCCTTAAAAGCTAAGAGGGAGGCCAGAGCTAACCGTGTCTTCTGCCATTGCCCTCCTCAGCCATTCCCAGTTCCTAGGCTGTTGTCCCAACTGGTGGCTGTGAGAAAGGAATCCTACAGGTCCCAAAGTGACTGGTGGTGAATGAAGCCAAGTGCTTCATTCATAGGCGTGAGCAGCACAGAGGTGGAGGCGGTGGTTACACCCGAGAATGCAGGATGAGAGAACACTGCACACATTTTAAAAGGGAGCTTTTGTGCTGAAGGACAAGCACATTCATGGCCCACTCTTAGGCTGATTTTATTTTCAATCTTAGGGGGCTGTCAGTGTCCAAAGAATGTGCTGTGAAGACTTAGGAGCTAAGCATTTGGTCTCTGTGCTTGGAGTCTCCCCTGACTGTGGGAAGAGAAGAACCTACCACGAAGCTGTAGCCTTCAGCCCTGCTCAGCCTCACTTGGGCCTCTAGTTAACCCAGTGTATTGTATGAGGAGTTCTCTCTGGGAAGAGATGCAGGAATGGCTGGGAAGCATGGAATTCAGGGGAACTGCTGGGGTTGGGAGAGGCCTGCAGGCTGAACCAGCCTTGAGGCGGCCTGTTGTTCTCAGCACTGCGCTGTTTCCTTCCAGTGTGCTGTGTGGTTCCTATTCCTTATGCTCCCATCTCAGTACCACCTTGCTACTAGCAAAGTTTTCCATCACAGATGTGATCCATAATTGATGCAGCCTAGAGAATGTGGTGATGAATAATTAAGTAGGTTTCAGGTACAGAAGGAACATTAAAGGGAAGGAATCATTGAATGAAAACAAAATAGCCAGGGGAAATGGTTCAAGTTCCAACATGCCAAAAGGATGCTTCCTATATCACAGAAGGCCTAGGTTTTGATTTTGAGTCTTCTGTCTGATAACTTAATTCATGTGTGAGCTGGTCATCTCTGGCTAGTACTAAGAAGATGATGAGTTTTCCACAGCAGTAATGGCTTCCAGAGCCTTGTCTAATGGCCCCCAAAGCAGTTTGAAGAGTGGTCAAGGGAAAGTGGCTTCACTGTGAGCCAGAGAGAGTTAATTGGCAGGGAGTATTAGTCTGGACAGTTCATAACCAACATCCGAAGATTTTATCACTTAAAACAGGTAATAGACGGAAAAAGACATGTGCAGAAATATCTAACCCCATCAACCAGGAACACCCAGAGTACCATCCCACAAAGGGCTTTCCTTCTTGAGTGGTGGCTAATAGTTACAGGAATTGCAGGCCATTAGCCAAGGCCGTGGAGGGTACACTCTAATTGCCACCAAGACTGATCAGACTCAGAACAAAAGAGATGGGCAAGTCCAGAGAAGCAGTCTCTGTGATCCTGCCTCCCACTGGCCACTGAGCTTGCCCACACACAGGAAAGTACCAGTTCAAATGGCTGGTTTTCCAGCTATAGATTGCTTTAGATACTCTGTGTTTTGTTCTACTGTTTAGCCCTGTCCACAGCTCATTAACTAGACAGGTAGCCTCAGAGGGAGCCCTGCTGACAGGTTTGACAGAGGGCTTGCTGAGTAGGAAGCTAATGCTCCAGTGAGAGCAAAGGCCTTTGTGTACCCAGGAACCTCCCTGCCGCCATGAATCAGAGCATAAGAACTCTGAAGCTCCCCACCCCTAAATTCTGCAACCACCCCACTATCTCAGCTTCCCTGTGTTTTTTCCAGATCAGTTCTACCCACACGGGTCTTGTCCTTCCTTTTGTTGGCTCTGCCCAGCAGATACAGTTGTTTCCTAGCCCGATTTGGGATCATCTGTTGGCCTGGTCCAAGCCATGCTGACCATGAGGCAGCTCTTTTCTGGTTTGTCAGAGCCCCCTCTCACGTGTGGTGCATGGGGAGGCTGTCAGCACAGTGACAGAGCATGCAGTTAGCATTGCGGAGTACACTTCCAGCAGCCTAGGACACTGGGGCATCCGCTGATCAGGATTCCCTAAGCTCTCTCCACAACCTAGGTACAGTCTGATCAAGGCCCGAGAGAACATTTTCAGCCACCCTCCCCCTTTCTTCACCAGAGCTGAATACTTCTTCACAGGTTCTATAAACGCAGCAGAGTTTGCAGGGTGTGAAAGTCTCTGGTAGCACCTCCGAGCTGAGTTTATTTTCCCCAGAAATAGTAGGTGCCGCTGACAGCAAAGGTGGGCCAGATCCTTCTGAGAAATATCAGCTGATGACGCTGCACCAATGACTCAAGACAGTCCTGGCCACCCGACACTGAAGGGTTAATATGGAGGGTCAGGCACCCTGGAGGTGGCCACATCTCCTATTACCAGTTGCATTATTGACAAGGCACCTGACACCACCGAAAGTGTCCACCGACCAGCACCGAGATCAGTTCACCTCAGCTCACAAGTGGACACACTAGGGCTCGTGTCATCGCCCAAACAGTACTTGGAAAGATGGAGAACTTTTGGATGTACCAGTTTGAAAGTCAGGAAGAAGAGGTATGTGTCCCTTGGGCTGCACCAGGGGTTGCTGCCTGGCTTCAGTCCTCTTGCTTCTGGCACAGCCAGACTGTAAGCTGTGCTCTGCATTTCCCTTGATAGTAGAGAAGAGGTGAGGAGAGGGCATTACTCAGGACGGAGGAAAATGAGCTTGGAAATGAATGGTGGCCTAGAGAGCAGGGGCCATTTTGTACTGAGCCGGGACCTGGGGAAGGTGTGCGTGTTGCTGTGTCTCCCCAGGGATGCTGCTTTTCATTCTCTGTGTTCTGATGGGCGGTTCATCTGGACACTGCATTCCCCCCATTCCGGGCTGTGGTGTCCTTCACTGCCAAGGGCTGATGCATATCAATGGCTATTAGTGCCTTGTGCACAAATAACCACCTGGCTGGAAAATGAGGTAACAGGTATAATGTGCTCCTGCATGGTGCAGGCATACAGTAAGCCATTTGAAAATGCTAGCTGTTCCCATTTCTAGCCAATGACGTGCTATTGTAAATTGTGAGTGTAGCTGCATCTCCTCCTTTGTCTGCTTTGGTTTGAGACCGGGTTTTTCTAGGCAGTTCAGGCCAGCCTTGAACTCACCATATAGTCCAGGGCAATCTCAAACCCTTTGTTTTTCCTGTCTCAGAGTCTCAAGTGCCAGGATCACAGGCGTACACCACCACACTTGGCTTGCTTATACTCTGCTCAGTTCCATTTCTTAATAAGCATTTAAAGTGCCTGGGTTTTGCTCTCGGGTGCAGGTGACCGGGCAAGCATGAGGCATGCAACAAGGAGGGAATGAGAAGTGAACCAAAAGCTTTCTTATTTATCCAGTTTAATGCATTTCAAATATACCAGGTGTGGCTATTTGGAGAGCTTTATCAGGTGATGGGTTGGTTTCCTTGTACACTGATGGCTGGTTTATAACTAACTGGTTAATCTTCTGTCTTGAGAACATGGCTTCAGAAGCATGGAGCACTGGTGACCGTGACCAAAAAAGAAAAAAAAGAAAGAATTTTTTTCTGTGTTGTTCACATGATGAACAACATCATGTTGTTGAGCGCTGCCAAGCATGGCTCCCTAGGGTCTGGGCAGCTTCCATGCAGGTTTATGAGCTTAAGGATGGGAACTGAAGGATGCTGCCTGTAGGAAAAGAGAACAAAAATGCACAGAGAAGGTTAACTGGCAGTTCTTTCCAAGTATTCCACCAGTATTAATTGAATCCATTATGAATGTATATATAAAACACCTCATTAGGCCCAAGCTATTATCATCTTAATGACATAATTATGCTCATTCAATGCCTATGCTAACTTCACTACTTCTCCACATTAAGGAAATACAAATGTGCATTGATAATATTGTTTGAGTTACACTATAGAGTAGATAATTATGTACTTCTTAATCAGCTTCAAATTTCAGAAGCATGAACATACATTGGAGAAACCAGAAACTCCTCATATATTTGAGGATTTTTTTCAAAAACAGTTCTACAGTGGAATAAGGTTAATTTAAAGTAACTCAGACAAGTAGGGAAACTGTGTACTGATTTGTCGGAGGAAGATATAAAGGCAGGTCAACTCAGCTTAAACGGGGACACTATCTGGGAGTCAGAAGCCCCACAGAGTCTCAAAGTTGACTGGAGAACTGGGGCATGGGCTGCAGCTTGTCCGGTGTGCCTACACCTTTGAAATCCCATGTAAAAAAAAGTAGAAGAAGCAAGATGTTGTTTCGGGCTGGAAAGGACTGAATGGTCGAGTGCTTGGGTACAGTGTATGTCAAAACCACTTCTGCGAGTACTGGTGCCTCCTGCTGTGTCCACCATACTATCCTGGTCTTGCTGGGATGCATGAACTGCCAGCAAGGGTAATAGAACCGCATCCAGAATGAATGGAGAGCCATGGATACCAAGAACCACGTGTGTGCTCAGAATTTACTCTGTCAGGCAAAACGTATTTAAAACGATACAAGATAGGTGTCTGCGCATGTTCTATTCACATGTATTGAAATCCTGTTGTATATTTCATGAGGGCCTTTGGCTTACGTACTTGGAGAAGAAACGTGTGAATTAATTATAAATCTTGCCTTTGTTGGACTTATTAAAGTATCATGCCAGAGTACTGTAGTTTTATAATCCACAAGGGAGAAAGTCAAGCAGCACATGAGTGGCACAGATGAAACGCATGCAAGGATTCAAGGGAATCCTCTTGCCTATGCAGGTTGGGAAGCTTGCAGAGGAGGGGTAGTGTTTAAAATGGCTCTTTTGAGGCCCGTGCATATGTGGAGTCCAGATAAGGGACAGAAATAAAGTCACTGAGCAGCAACATGCAGGTCATAGGCTAGAAACAGGACATGATTCTGTTTGGTAATGAAAAAGGAGTTAGAACAAAGTGGCATGCTGGGGGTGTGGGCAGGGGGACAAGGGAGTTACAGCTGGGCCTCAGGGTGTCTTAAGCACTGAGATAATCTGGAGCCCATGCTCCAAGCAAAGAAGGTAGATTAAAGGGCTGGAATTGAAACTGATTTGCTCAGAGCTTTTTATGAAGAGAGGAAATAGGTCCCTGGTGAAGAAGGCTTACGAACTATTCATATTATCTCATTTGGTATATTGAATCCTTAGTCACAGAGGTCAGGGGTGAGGTGGGGATGGAAAAAGCGGAAAGGAAAACCAGATATTTCTCTGAATTGTTCTCTATAGGTGAAATTACTAAGAAATTCAGTCCCAGGTGGATTTGGCCAAGCTGTATTAGTTTTCAATATGTTATTTTTTTTTTCCTGCCCTTGATTGAAGTGGATTTCCTTCCCTGAGTTTCTTTGGAAGAGAAGCACTATAATTCAGTTAGACTCACAGCTAGGTAGAACTGACATCTTTGATTGGTGTCCTCACTCAGTGGTTTACTGGCGCTATGCTGTAATTAAGGGAAGTAGGGCAGGTGGGCGGGCGTGTCTTGTCGTGTAGATCAGTCACTACAATAGTATCACTTCCAGCTTTCAGATCCTGAAGACCTTTCTTGCATGGAAAGCAGTGGATGTGCCAGAAGCCTGGCCGTAGCCACTAATGAGCTATTTTTTTACCAATATGCCATTAAAGTGTTAGAGCTTATGAGTTAATGTAGAGTCTGTGTGGTATGGTTTTGTAGAGCCTTCTGCTCACTCTTTCACTTTATCTATGAATGAAATTTTAATGAGGAAACAAAATGAGATGAAGAAAGCTGGCCCTCTGAGCGCTCGCTGAGAAGGACAAAAAAATAAACTCGTGCTGTTGGAATTGTAAAAGACTGCTAATATTAGGTGGATGTTGAATAGGTGCCCAGACAACTAGCTACCCATCAGTGTGCGTTCACACCAGCCAGTCCTTGTGTCAGCCATAGAGTAGATGAGAACTGTCTTCTCTCTTTCTCAGGAAGGGTCAGAGAGGATAATTCAGAGCCATGAACAGGGAGGACTAAATTCAGTCTCTGGTCTATTAGACACCAGGGATTGAGAATTTAACCACATTTTCATCCTAAAACACAAAATAAGCCTTTAGTGTTTGAGCATAATGTAAAATTAAAACATTCAAGTCATTTTCAGTGGGAAAATGTCAACTGTCTTCTCTTCGTGCCCACTGTTTTATGAAATGGGCCCTTAGTGTTACAGCGCCCCATCGCAGTACTTTTGAGGACTCAACCTAATGTCTTATGAGTTGGCTGATGACTGCTTTAACCAACCACAGACTTGGAAGTCCCCAGAACAAAGTTGGGGGTACTATGATACAAAAAGGGTCTGTACAGCCTCTGCTTCCTCTCATGCTTGAGCTGTCTTCATCACAGCCGTCAGATCACATTGGAAAATATTTAGAGTATTGATTTGAGGGGGAGGATGATGCAATTTATGTTTTAAGAAAAGGCATCGAAGCATAAAATCAAATAGTCGTCTTCGTTCACATGTGACTTTGGCTACGTGATCAGAAAGGATCTTTTAAATTATGGATATTTCAGTGGCTGTTTTCTAAGGGCCTTCCTCTGTCACGTGACATTCCTGTTCTTTCAGGGTACTGCTAATATTGTCATCAGGTCATTTCTGTCTTCATCTTGCCAAAGCAGACTGGGTATTCATAAAGAATAGTTTATTTTCTTCATAGGTCTGGAGGCAAAATCCCAAAGTACAGTGTAAGGCATTATTTTATCAAATGCTTCCAGGTCACACTCCATCACTGAGGGAAGTCAGCTGAAACTGGAACTGAAGCCATAGACAAATCCTCACTTCTGCTCAGCTGGCTTGCTTATACAGCCTAGAAGCACCTGTCCAGGGCTGGTCCTACCCAAAGTGAGATGGGCCCTCCTACATCAGTTAGCAATCTAGAAACTGCCCCACAGGCCAGTCTAATTGAGGCAATCCCCTGGTTGACTCCCTCAGGTGACTCTGGGCTGTACAAGCTGACAGACAGTTAAGGCTGACTAGAGGGAACCCTTCCATCCTCAAACCATATCCAGGACCAGCTAAAATGTCTTTCAGAATAGATCATCTCATAAAGGCCTCATCCCTAACACTGGGAGGTTGAGGATTAAGTTGCCAGTGTATGAATGTAGGGACACATTCGGTCTCACTGGGGAACATGGGAGTCCCTTTTGCAGCTTTTTTATCTCATAGGTAATTTTTAAGGGCTAGTAAGGATAATTTTATTGGAATTTAAGAGAAAAAATTGAGGCAGGGAAATTGGAGCTCTTAGCAGTGGCCAGAAAGAGGGAGTGGATAAGACAAAGAGAAAAAGATGTGCTTTTCGAGTTAGAGGTCAAGAGAGCAAACAAGCTCAGCAAAGTAAGGCCTATTTAGATTAACCCTAAAGGGAAAGGACAAGAGTCTGTCTCTGTAATCTTTTGGACAGTTGACAGTATTACATCTTCACCCAGGACCAGGTGTAAGACAGGCCAGACCCATGTGTGTTTGCTGTTTCTTGTTTTGTTTGCGATAAAGTCTTCCTGTGAGGCCTTCGCTGGAATGGAGCTTACTATGTGGAACAAGCTGGCCCTGAACTCACAGAGAGGTGGCTGCCGCATGTACAACCATATTGACCAAGTCCATCTTTTTTTAACAAAAGAAAAAACCTATCAGGTAACATTTTTTTTTTTAATTTAAGAAACCAATAAAAACCATCATACGTAAGGGAGGCAATCTTTCCTTTAATGGCCTCAGCAGAGCCCTACCCTTCTTCCATATAGTATTTTAAATCTTCAGGAGGGACAATCCTGATACTCATTAGAAGAGAGTTCTCTCTTCAATTACCTTCAAGTCTGCTAATTTCTAACTAGCCACCTAGCAAATCTTAACACTTTTTTTTCATTCTAAAGTTAAGTGAAAAGTGTAGAGTAGAATTTTAGGAGTAACCAATCATATTATTTAATTTTGCAAAAATCTCAAAAGGAGCATTCTTCATACAGCCCTTCCCATCCCAACAGTTAATTGTCCAAGCAAGGGACAGTGAGAATGCTTAGATGAGGATTTCTGTTTGATGGCACCTTTCTCTTGAGATCATCAGTATCTTACACTTGTACATTATTTATACACTTTGTTGAGCTATCATCTTTTGTATATTTTTGTGGGCTACATTATAGTTAACATATATATATATATATATATATATATATATATATATACATACATACACACAGTGTGTCATAATAAAATTGGGGTAATAAGCATTTACATCTCTTCATCCATTAATTATTAAGTGTTGGGTACCTCATGCTCACCTAGTCTATGTGTTATAGACCGATAACCCATAGTTACCTCTACCTCATAGTCACCTCATCTATGTGTTATAGACTGTTAACTCATAGTTAACCTAACTCAGGAGTCATGGCTAGCTCTTCTGGAGTTAGGTTAAATACGAGTTCACAGTGACTCCTTCATTCTTACTGAAAACTTCTTGTCTCCTTTCTCCCGTGTCCTTCTCAGTCTCTAGTGGCCAGAGATCCATTCTGTTTCTCTTGAAATTAACATCAATAATTTCTACAAATGAGTTAAGAATAGGCGGTATTTGTCTGTTTTACTTAAGACATGCTCATTTTATGGCTCAGTAATATTTCACTGTATATCACATCATTCTTATCCACTGAAAACATCTGATTTGATCCTGTGTTGGGTGGGTATGTTTACAGTTTTTACATTCTTGTAAACTGATACAACATAGAATGCCATTCTTTGTCTCTTTTTGCTTTTTTTTTCATTTAAATTCTGCTTTATCAATATCACTATAGTTATTCCTGTTTGGTCATGTTTTGCATGTATCATGTATGATGATCATTTTCTAAGACTTTGCTTTTTAGTCTCATGATTCTTTACTGAAGAAGTGAGTTTACTATAGTAAGTAAATAGTCTTTTCCTCTTAACCCATTCATTCAGTCTATTTTGATTGGTGAATATAATCCATTTACATTCAAAATTGTTCCTTTTAAGCTGGGCTTCCTGTTGTTTTGTTAATTATTCGGGGCTTGCTTTGTTAATTCTGTTCCTCTTCACATCTTAATCCCTTTCTGTCCTGCTGAGGTTAATTCTCTGTGTGTGGTTCATCTGTCCTTCTAGTAAGCTTTGTGTATACTCAGGTGGCTTCTAGGCAGTAACTACCTTTTTCAGCAGGGTCCCTTAACTACTTCTCATCTTTACTGGTCTGCAGAGGATTTGTCCTCTCTTTATTATCTGGGTAGTGTTTCTGAGTGTAGTTCTTGGGGTGAGGGGTTTTGCCTCGCATTATTTTGAATGTATCATCCCATTCTCTTGTAGTCAGTGAGGCTTCTGTGAAGCAACCTCCTGTGAGTCTGAGGGACATCCCCTTCCTTGTGACTCTCCTCTTGCTAGTTTAAGATTCTTTGTCATGTGCTCTTGTCATTTTGACTCTAGTATGCGTTGGTGAGTGTCTGTTTGGGTTGGATCAATTATCATTTGAGCTTCCAGAATCTAGATGTCCATGTGTTTCTAAAGATTTGAGAGCTCTGGGGGATTTTTCCATGAAAAATGTTTTTCAGTGTCTTCCTCCTTTACTTCAGTTATGGGGGAAAGGTGTTTTTACTTCATGGTTTCCCATATGTTCCTAGAGTTTCTTCATTCTTATATATTGTTTTTAAATTTTTGTGTGACTAGGTGACTTCTGAAAGGAGCTTTTCTCAAATTCTGAAATTCTTCAGCCTGATATGGAAGTTTCCTTAGTATTTTTCATGTCACCAATTGAAGTTTTTACTTCCAAGCTTTCTTACTAGGTTTTGTTTTGTTTTGTTGTGATTTGTCTTTGGTGAGTGACAATTCATATCCTGAATCCTGAATTGTTTTTCTCATTTCTTTGTACTGCTTATCTCTTTCATGTCTTGCTGGGTTTCCTCCAGATTGCTGCTTAATTTTATTTTATTTGTATAGGCATTTCATAGATTTCTTTCTGGATGGTTACTTTTCCTTATGAGTATCATGTTTCCTGTCATATTTCTTGTGTCTTGATGATGTCTGCACATCTGGTGTAACATTCTATTTCTTCACATTACACAAAGTAGCTTTTGCAGGAAAGATATTTCTGTTTAGATGAGAGATAGGACATCAGTCAGAAGGATTTTTTTTTTTTTTTTTTTTTTTTTTAGTTTGGCTATAGTGTGTTCCAAAAGCAACCTTTGATTTCTTTATCTTTGATTAAGGTCAATAGTGTCTGTGTTATTTGGGGTCATGACATAGGCTTCTGTATGCTTCTGGAGACTCTACAGAGTTGATCCCTGAGTACACAGAGGTAGCATGGCAGCTTCCATAGCTTAGGTGTTGTGGGTTGTTATGAGGACAGGACTGTCTTCATGTCCTCAGGAAGGACTGCAGCAGCAGCAACAACAACAAAAACACCACTGTCTCTGCAGCCACACCTTGTGAAGGAGACCTCCAGGATGCTCAGGATATGAGTGGGAGATGCTGGGCCTGATGTGGAGCCATAGAGTGAGGCTTGGCTTTTCTTGGCTCCCCAAGATGAGCACACAGGTACTAGCATCTATAGCTCACACAAGCAGCCTTCCAGCATTCTTTTTGTGAATTATCAAAGCACATTCGTTTGGTCTGGTTTGCCTAAGATTGAAGAGCTGTGTAGTAGCCCAGAAGGCACGAGAGTGTAACATAAATATGCCATGATGTTTCCTTTTTCCTCTCATAGGTCATTGGCCAAAGTTTGCCTCTGATAAATCCTTTGAAAGTGAAACCTATATCTCTTTTTCTTCTTCTAATTTCTTCTAAGAGTATACCCACTGGGTGGATGTAGGTAAAGGAAGGTGTAGAAGCAGCCATTTGAATACCTTTGTAAGAGCTGGATCTGTTGGAAGATGCTTGAGCATGTTTGCCTTGGTCAGTGTCTTGGAGTTTTATTGCTGTGAAGAGACACCATGACCATGGTAATTCTTATAAGGAAAACGTATAATTAGGGATGGCTTACAGTTTCAGAGGCTTAGTCCGTTATTGTCATGGCAGGAAGCATGCAGGCAGAAACTGTGCTAGAGAAGAAGCTGAGAGTTCTATATCTTGATCCACAGGTAGCAGAAGGAAACTGTGAGCCATACTGGCATCACTTGAGCATAGGAGACCTCAAAACCAGACCCGACAGTGACACCCTTCCTCCAACAAGGCCACACCACCTAACAGTGCCACTCTTCATGGGCCAAGCATTCAAACACTTAAGTCTATGGGGGCTATTCTTATTCAAACCGCTACGGTCATTAAGTGGCAATTTGTAGCTGTATGTGTCAAAAGAACTTCACTGGAGCCTAAGTTAGTGTCCTCAAAGGAAAAATAGATTTCTAGAGCTCAAGATGAGCAACGAATGGTCTACACAGAGAAGCAGAGGGACTACGTCAGAGGACTCACCACTGACCACTAGAAGAAATCCTGTCAAGGAGGCAGTGGGCAGTGTTGTTCCATATCTCCTTTCAGTGCAGGTTGGAAGCAGTGTAACCAGTCCTTTATCCACACCTCCCGTTGCTGAGCACCTGACTACTTGGCAGACCCAGGCACTTGTGTTATAATGGAGACGGGATCCCTACTGCTTCAGAGCCTGACGATTAGGCAGGCACACACATAAACAAGTTTTAATAGAAACTACAGCACATTCTGTAGAGGAGAAGTGAGCTATGACTGGCATCTCAGAAAGTCCAGCGAGGGGCATCCTTCTGAACTGAGTGTTGAATGTAGGCAAAAGGAAGGGAAGCTGTGGATGGAGAAACTCACCTGAGCCTGTACTGGGCTGAAGGCACCAGGTGTCTGGGGAGAGGTGAGCCCCTGATAAGGTCGGTGTAGGGCCATAAAAGCTTTATCGGGGGGATGAGCAGAAGACTCATGCCCTCCTCTTCCCTGGCATCCCCTAGGCACCCAGCATTAACCACACCTGCCTTGCTGGGTTCTGTCTTCCACATCCCTGCCCGTCCAGACAGCCTGTCTCCCCACATCACCAAAGGAAGGTCCCATGCTCACGGGGTGGTAAGAAACCTGTTTGAGGATTATTGGAGTGGAAAATAAGGAAATGGGAAATACGGGGTTGTCTGTCAAGTAGTTCTGTATGAAGATGCCAATGGCCCTGAAAGCAAGCAGTTCAAGAAAACTGAACTGCAGCAGCTTTGCCAAGACTCAGAATGAACCTTAAAGACTTTGGGACATTGAAAATTTCTTTGGGGAAAAAAAAAATCAAGCCACAAATATCAAAAGAAGCTTTTTCAATGTGAAAAACTGGGTAGATTTAAGGTATTAAATTCTCATCCTTTTCCAGATTAATTTTGAGTCAGGCAAATAGTGCTAAATCAGTAAGCACCCAGCAGCTCTCTTGAGTGCTTACTGGAAATTCTTCATGCTTCTTTTGAAAGGCATGCAAGGCTGCTTTATGTGGCCAGGGGCCATAGGCTGTCACCTGATGCCTGATGCTTATGCCTTGACTGTGGCGACCATGTAAGGGACTTACGAGCCCTCATCTCCTTGCTGAGAATCAAATAATGAAATGACCAGAGGCTGGGATTACATAACCTCTTAGCAAAGCAGTGCATTGCACTGTGTCATCTTTCGGTGGCCCCTGTATTTCTTGTAATTCTGACTTTTTGGAAAAATTCTCCACCTACCCCCCACTTCCACCCCCAGTTTTAAATAGTGCCCACTGAGGTTCTCTGGTCTGTTAACATGCTTTATTCCCCACCCAGCAAAACTTCACTGTTTGTGAAGCATTTTCCCTTCCTGTGCGAAGATATTTTACTGACATCTCTGTGCCTTAACTTCCCCCAAAGGGACCAGCTGCAAAAAGTCAGATGTGCGTAAGTGCTGCTTTTGTTTGCTCTGGATTTGCCTTCCTGGCTCCCACATCCACACTTCCTGGGAGAACATATCCCCCTCTCGTGTAGCACATGGGCTCTCAGACACTACCCACAGCTGAAAGCACCACACCCTTGGTCCCCACAATGCCATCACTGCAGAATTGGTAGCCATCTCTGAGGCCCAGCCAGAAACGTTCCTCATCTCCCAAGATTTCAGGAGCTCACAGAACTTTCTGGTATCAGTTAGGTGGGGGTGTTTCCAGGCCTGTATTTGTCCTGTTGCTTGATTTTTTAGGTCATTCATTCAGCACATACTTACTGAGTACTTGCTGTATTCTATGCACAAATTAGAGTTTGTGTTCAAAGCTCCCAGTTGCCTGCACCCACGCCCCGGAGGCAACACCACACTGACACAGGGACCTGCTCTCTAAACCTGTTTATCTAAGCCTTCTTTTCTTTTCTTTCTTTCATTTTTTTTAGATTTATTTATTTGGTTTTTATACAGTATTCTGCCTGCATGTGTGCCTGTACACCAGAAGACAGCACCAGATCTTATTACAGATGGTTATGAGCCAGCATGTGGTTGCTGGGAATTGAACTCAGGACCTTTGGAAGAACAGCCAGTGCTCTTAACCTCTGAGTCATCTCTCCAGTCTAAGCCTTATTTCCAAGCCCATCATTTGACAGAGGATTCTAAGCTATGCTGACATGGTCCAAAACAGTGTGGTTTGAATGTTGAAATTTCTCTGAATTTTCAATGGCCTTTGAATTAAGAGAGACAACGTGTAGATGTCTGAGCTGAGAAGAAAAATGCAATGGGGAGTTTTAGTTTTCAGTTTTCCATTCAGATTGTCTTGGGCAGGTGATGTGTAAACATTTGTAATCTAAGTATGTAACTTTCACTAAGAAAAAATTAACATATTGTATAATACCATTAAGGTTTTAAGTTTGATGCCTACTGTAAGCCTTTAAGACACTTTAAGATATTGGCCTAAGGGAAGCTGTAAAACTCCTTTGAAGAGATGGAGCTGAAAGCTCGCATGGCCAGGTCTGCCCAGTGAGGCTGGCAGCCCTTGCCAAGCAGGCGTCTCCCCTCTGCAGTGTTCTCCCCGGGACAGTGCTGCTCTGTGGCCCTGTTACAGAGCCCTCCAGTTCTCACTGCTGTCTGTCCCTCTTCCTGTGTTCCAGTCTCCGTCTCCTGGCAGTTCCTCACCCCTGGGTGCTGAGTCATCAAGTATACCCCTTCACCCCGGTGACCCCACGGAAGCCTCCACAAATAAAGAGGTAGGGCACCATCTTGATTCCTCATGCCTATTTTGCTTCACCCCAATAATGCTTTATTGTTTTCACCTCTGCCCACCACGACGCAAACTACCCCGAGGAGAAATATTTTTCTCCTCAGCTGAAGGAAGTTTGTCAATGAAAGCCACGACTGACCTGTCCAGTTTGCTAGTCCTTGGCCAAACATGTCCGTTAATTGTTGAACCTGAGAATCACGCCCTCAGTGCCATCTGCAGCTCATTACAGAACTTTTGTACTACAGAAAGCTCTACTCCATATTGAATCTCAAACTATCTATCAGCATCTTTTCCCAAAGAACATTCTGTGGTGATAACATTCCATACTGTGAGGGGTATTCACTAGCCTCAGGTGCCCACAGAGCCCTTGAAACATGGCCAGTAGGCCTGGAGGACTGAAATTCTCATTTTAATCACAGGCTAGGGGCTACTCAATGAGGAGGTTATAGGGTATGCCTTGGGGACAAGTTGTGTGTTTATGGCATTCATGGGGACACGGTGAACTCTGACAGAGTTTTTAAGTGACAAGATGTGACTATGATTTCTGGGGCTTTTCAGGACTTGGTAGTCTGGGGTCAGTTGGTAAGGGAGGAGGGCTCCCCTTTCTGAGGACTAGGGGAAGAGGAAGGGGAAGAGAGAGGGCGGGTCGGACTGGGAGGAGATGAGGGAGGGATGTAAAGTAAATAAATTAAAAAAAATTAATTTAAAAATAGGGCAGATGTTTTTCCCTAAGTAGAGACAGTGTCCCCTTTGACACCCATTGCTCTCCTATCCCATGGCGGTGGGCACTGCCTATTGGGCGTCCACACTAGCAGAGCATTTCCCTGCACAGTGACTGTGTGGGCACATGTCAATCTAGCAGTAGGTGCTCCTTCATTAACACTGAGGAGATGTGGTGAAAAGGTCTGTCTCATGCTCCCTCACTGTATGATCCCTCACTGTACTAACAATTTTCTGTTAAAACTGGGGAAAACCAAGCATTGTTTTAACCCAAGTAACAGATTGTTTCTAAAATGTATGCTATTTAATAAAAGCTATACCCCTCTCTCATAAAGTTTTTCTTCAGGTGATGCTAATATTAGTCTAGAGATATGTTTTCTCCTCCTCTGCCACTGCAACAGAGGTGACAGGGTCATAGTTTCTGCTGTCCCCCTTTGCCACTACTTGATATTTTATTCATAGCACATGGATGGGTAAGAAGGAAGGGATGATTGCTGCAGTGCCAACAAAAATAACAGACATCATAATTTATTGAGCGTCTGTGGTATTCTAGGCACCAAGCTGAGCGAATCATAGACTGTATCCCACGGGAACCTTTAGTGGCTCTCCGAGGTGGCCATCACTGCCCTCATGTGTTAGTTCTAAAAGCCAGAGCTTGTGTACTTTAGCTGAGGCTACACAGCTTACAAGCCATGGTTTGAATCGAGAAGACTTGTAGGGCCAGGTATGACCTGCCAACATCTACTGGAACTAGTGTGGACACTTCTTATTGTCATGCCTATGTACTCCAAATGGAGTTCATGTGATCCCTGAAAAAACAACCTCCAAGTGTCAGCTTTAATTTCTTCTGTTGTTTTATCTAAGAAACGGTGTGTTACTGTGTAGTCCAGGCTAGCCTTGAACTCACAATCTTCTTGCCTCCTCCCATCCCGTACTGGAATTACAGGTGTTCCCTACCACATATAGCATAGCTTTTTAATGTCTAGAGAGCAACTTTATTAATTCTTGCTAAGGGTCATTTGATGTTCATCTCAGTCCACGTCTGAGAAGGCAGGTCTAACCAGGTATCTGAATATTAATCTTTCAATTATG
The DNA here is from genome assembly GCF_907164565.1 of Psammomys obesus. Taxonomy (NCBI): domain Eukaryota; kingdom Metazoa; phylum Chordata; class Mammalia; order Rodentia; family Muridae; genus Psammomys; species Psammomys obesus. Next base: position 13,231,486 of record NW_026592510.1, on the reverse strand, counting down.
CATCAGCTGTGACAAGCAAAGCAGATGCATTAGTCTCCCAGTTCCTACAAGGCTTGACACGTGGTTCTGCATCTCTTTAGAAATAATGATGAAAATCCTCATTGTGTGCAACAGAGATCCTTTTATTTCACAAAGCTATTTTTTAAGTATTACCCCAGAAATGAAATTGATCATGAGCTAACAAATGGAGAGTGAGTGAATGTACCAATTGCCTACCATTGTCACTCTAAAGAAATGCTGTAGCTTTTGCTAAAACAGGTTTTAGCATTCAGAGCAGTGTCCTCATAGCCCGAGAAAACTAAATCGGCTTTTTAAAGGTACCTAGAGACTAAGCCATTTCAATGAAGCCAAGTGACTTCTCATTACCCCTAGAACACCAAGAACAAGGGCAGGGAGATGGATGGGAAGTGAAGCCTTTGGCCCCTGTGAAGAAGCTAGCTGTTTCTGCATAGCATGTGATCTGATGAGAGCATGGGCCTCCTAGCGATGCTTTGCCTCAGATGCTGTGCAGTTTTCCACAAATACATTCGTATCCAAGAGCTTTGGTTCTTGCTACTAAAAGACCCAATTTCTTTGGTGTAAGGCGCCATTTCGTCCCAGTGAGAACATTTTCAGGAGGCCTACGGAAAGTCGCCCTGTGTGATCTGCCATGCAGTTAGCGTGGAATTCCTGTCACTGTCCTGAATGATGAGATGCTATCCACATAAACAATTAGCATGCAGTGTTAGAATCCTCTGCATGTTAACAGTGACACCCTAGTCCTTCCCCACAGCCTGCTCATCTAGCCCATCAGATACCCCAAAGGATGTCATCTAACAGATCAGTGTACTGAATAGATGTCCTTCTCCGAAAAGCCTAGGTTTAAATGCTCTTGTGCCTCATACTAAATCTTTAGAAATGAACATCTCGGTCATGCAAACCCTACCTTTTGCCCATTTTAGGTGTTTCTTTTTAACACGAACCTCTGATGTCCCACACATTTCAGCTACAAGTTCTGCTTTGAAGTGGAACTGAGCTCCCTGCTCTTCTCTCCTGCAGAGCTCTTTGTAGCACACGTGCTTCCGATAGGAGCCTGTGGCAAGCTTTGCCACTCCACATCCTGGCATTTAAACTTCCGGCCAGCCAGGTTCTAGGTGTGTTGCTCATCTCATCCACCAGTGCTGCAAGGCTGGCCGCTGATATGAGCTGGTATTTTAACTTACCCTTTCATTCTTATTTTAAAGAAACACATTCATGATTTTCAGAATGGAATTTTTCAACTTAAATGGATCAGTGAGAGAAAAAAAAAAAAAGATAAGAGTTTATCTTTCTTTCAACAGATATCCTTGTGTCAAAGACCTAAAGAAAACTCCAGGGAGTTGTTACTTTCAGAGTACACAGTTGTGTTATTGGTGCATTTAATAATAAATGGTTTTTCACACTGAACACATTCTTAAAATGTAAAAGATTATACATTCTTGCCGATTATACATTTTTTAAGCTGACGAACACCTCTCTGAAATGTAGAGGTATTTTGATCACTTCAAGGGCGACTCTGAGATGTAGGGAACCTGAATAGTAAAAGCATACATTTATCCACACTTCACTCCCTCTCATAAAAAAGGTCGATAGCTGGTTAACAAATGCCACTGGTGATGTATTTCTTTTTTATGTTGCATGGATGCTTGTACTAATGCATATTTCATCATGTTGTGCCCTTTTTGAAACTTCTTTGTCTTAATTACAGTCAAGAAAAAGCTTGGCTTCATTCCCAACCTACGTTGAAGGTAAGAACTGAAGAGAAAATATTGAGTACTGGGGTCACTCGTGAATCTCTTAGCATTTGGAGACACTGGATGTAAACCAGCAAGGGGGAAGGACCACAGACATGCTAACTCTGAGTAGCTTAGACTAAAATCGTAGTAACCGTGAATTCTTTGTTGTCATCACAGACCAAGGGTAGAGAGAGGCTGGGGGCTAGCCAAGTAGTAAAGCTATGCCCCAGGCATACATCTTCCCATTTCTCTGTTTTGACCACACCTTTGTTGTTGAAAAGTGAGGAAGATGCCGGGGAGGGGGGTGCACGCCTATAATCCCAGCACTTGGGAGGCAGAGGCAGGCAGATCACTGTAAGTTCAAGGCCAACCTGGTCTACAGATTGAGTCCCGGAACAGCCAGAGCTACACAGAGAAACCCTGTCTCAAAAAAAGGGGGTGGGGATTAGTTAAGTTTGTGCCCTGGCCAGCAGCTTTTCGTAGGGAACAACTCAAGGTGAGCCAGACGATTAAAAAAGAAAATAAAAGTTACTTCAGATTAAATCTTCAAGAGGGAAAGCAAATTGTTTCCACTTCAAGTTATTTCATTTCTAGAAATGGGGCTTCATTTCTAGAGGTTTCATAGTGTGAAACCTCATTCATAGAAAATACATGTTTTACTTACGATTAAAATGTCTGTTATACATAATAAGTACAGACATGCTTGAATTTGGACTGTGGATTATAGGTGACTGTGGTTAGAATTAGATGCCCCTCTATTTAAAACAGATTTGATTTAGTAGATTGGTGAGTGAGAACAGAAAAATCTGATTGTCCCTGGGATTGATCTCTACGTGAAGCCAGGAGCATCATGGTCTATCAGTTGGCAACACTGGCAGCATGTGACCTTAGCCTTGGGGTGATGTTATCTTTTTTTTTTTTTCAGATTTATTAATTTTTTATTTATACAGTATTCTGCCTGCACACCAGAAGGGGACACCAGATCTCAGTATAGATGGTTATGTGCCACTGTGTGGCTGCTGGGAACTGAACTCAGGACCTTTGGAAAAACAGCCATTGTTCTTAACCTCTGAGCCATCTCTCCAGCCCCTAGTGTTACTCAACTTATAATGTTAGAGTCTGAGGCCATTAGAGGAAGGAAATCTTTTCCTCTTGCATGAAATGTGATTTCTCCATCAGAGACCAGAGGAGAACATTTTGAGTGGGTAGAGAAGAAATAAAAAGTGTCAGGGAATGGTGTCTTCCATTATTACAGCTTTCTGTTCATCTAGCCATTCTCCCAAGCAAACACACAGTTTCTAGACACACGTGACAGGCATGAAGGTCAGCCTACCAAAGCAACTAGGATTACAGGCCTGGCCAGGAGACATTTTAGTAAATGACTGTAAGTTGCCTCTAACCAGCAAGTGGACCACATACATGAACAGTGAGAACGGGGGTTGGCATGTGGTATCCCTGCTCATGACATCATTCACCACTGTGGCTCTGTGTGTTACAGTTCCTGGACCTTGTGACCCTGAAGACTTGATCGATGGAATTATTTTTGCTGCCAATTACCTTGGTTCCACTCAGCTACTCTCAGACAAAACCCCCTCTAAAAATGTGCGCATGATGCAGGCCCAGGAAGCAGTAAGCCGGATCAAGGTGAGGAGGTCTGCATGGCCTGAGGGGTGGTGGGTGGCTAGAGGCACCGGGCAGTCAGTGTCAACCCACAGCTCTTAGAGAGTGGACTAAGATGCTGCAAGCAGGGCTTATTCCTGCCTAGCCAAAAGCCCAAGTCTTTGCATATAAACACCGTTTAGAATAAATACAGAAGGCCATGGACTTTGCCCTGGATGCCTGTAAGGGGAGGTTCCAGCATGGCTTTCTACTGAGTAGCGGCCATTGATTGAAGCAGTCTTCTGTCAGGTTCCATTCAAACTGTCTCGATGCCAGTAAAATGAACTATTTGATCAAATCTTACTTGGGTAGTCTGAAGAAGTTAAGCAAATCCCAGTTTATACTAGTTTGAACACAGTCATGATCTTTTTAAATTACTTTTATCAAGACTTTAAAGGAGAAAGCCAATTACATACATTAAGAACCAATTTCCTCTACTTTCAATAATTCACAAGTAGGTTGAGCCACTCAAAATCAGCCTATAAATACAGAACTCCAGAGTCTCCACCATAATGCCACCTACATTTACAGACACACCAGACAGCAGGGACACTGACTGTGAATTCATGCTCTCCAAATGCCCTGTGCTGTCAGCACATGAAACATACCAAGGGAGCTGGCATCACTGCTTAAACACAGAACCAAAAAATTGAAACATTAGGATCTACCAATTTATTATTTTTTTTCTAGTTTCAACTAGTTAAAACTGAATCTTCTCTGCCCCTCTCTGGTACCATAGAGCCTAGTGCTGGTATGATTATATAGGGCGAGAAAAGAACAAGAGAGGACAGTGAGAGGGCCTGATCTGTTGATAGAAGAAAAGAGACTCCTTGAGGGGCAGGGTAACAGTTGAGGAAGTGAGTCCCTTACCCACAACCTCAACAGCTCAGCCAATAAAGGCACCAGGTGTGTCAGGAAGAGAGGATGTGGGTATGGATCATGAGACTATCCTAGAGGCAGAAGGGAAGGGAGGTGCATGCCTGAGAGAAAACGTTTAAAAGGAAGAGAGATTTATTGTGGCTCATGGTTTCAGAGGTCTTGGTCCATGGCTGGTTGGCTGTGTTTTCTGGGGCTGGGATGAAACATAATAGTAAGGCAGAAAAGCATGATGGGGGCCAGTGTCATTTACCTCATGGAGACAGAAGAACATATGCCAATTCTCCATTCAAACCCTCACCAGCACCCAGCTGTATCCTTTTCTTACTTGCTGTCTCTCAGACCAATCACGAATCAAGTTGACAACAGTACCCGTTATAAGTTCATGTCTTCTCAAGCTAGCACCCTAAACAAACCTGCTCAAGCCATGACTAATCTCCAGACGAAGAAGACAGTAAGGATAACAACACTGCCAAGTCTCCCCTGGTCCATTAGATAAACTCTCAACTGTGAGCCCCTGTGAAAAGCCAGTTAAACACTCCCAACATACAATGACTCAGGGTAGACCTCCTCACTCCAAAAGGGAAGAATAGAAAAATGACAAGAAGGAATTGAACAACTGGACCTAAACCCAGACACTAACAAAGTCCTGTAGTCCCATGTCCAGCATCTGGAGGAATGTTGTGCCATTCAAAGGTCCTGGGCAGCCTCACCTGCAGCCTTGCCAATTGTAGCCCACATGGTTTGTCTCAGAAGGCTGTGCACACTGCCTGGAGCCTTGGTAGCACATATTTCCTGTTCTTGCATCTGACTTACTGCCATCTCCACTTCATCTCTTACTTTGAGGGCTCTGCACCAAGCCAGTACCACACGCACAACAGCGGTGTCTGGCACCATCCGAGCAGTAGCTGGACTTCAGTGGATCACGGCCATAGGAGCCTCTGATGTCTGGGCAACTGAGCACAGCAAAATTATTTCTATGATAATAACTTCCTAGGCATCTGCATTCACTCAGGACACCTCAGCAGCCTTCTTTTTCCAGGGAAAGCCTTTCAAGTCAATGAATATATTTATAGCCCTGAACCTACAGTGAGTAAGATCTCCCTAATTCCTGAGATGCTTTCAAGGCATCCTGTACTTACAGCAAAGTACTTCCTCTCTTTTCTGGGGATTACTTCTTAGAAACCATGCCTTCCCTTCCATAACTCCAACTTTTCCTGGACTTTAAAGCAAACTGCAAAGTTTCACATCTTTCCACCTACTGTTGCTCCCCATTCTAACCGTAAACCTGACCAAAAGCAACAGCAGTATCCATGCAATAGTCTGAATGGTAGCTGTCTGAAAATTCCCTTTGCCAACCTAACACAAGGTCTTGGGATATGACCTTGGGATATCACAGCTGCAGAGCCCATTGTCAGCTACATGTTGTTTCTGGCCTGTGGTGGGGTAGAACATTATGGCAGGAGGGTGAAAAGAAACAAGGCTGCTTGCCATATGACAGCCAGAAAGCAGACAGGCGTCAAGAATGAGTGCTTGTCTGTGCTGAAAGACTAATCTACTAAGTCGAGACCAACCATTCCAGCCAGTGTGCTGACATACACCTGCCAGCTCTTTCTCAGGAGGCTAAGACAAGAAGATGTCTGTGCTGGATCACAAGCCCAGTCTCTAAGTTAAATGAATAAGACTGAGCATCTCTAGACTGCAGCTTCCCACTCTGCATTTCCCAGGATGCTCTGTGATGTTCTCTACCTTTTCATCGCTTCCTCATTTAGCAGCTCTCCATTGCCTCTGCTGCTACAGCTTCCGAGTGGCAGTTGAGAGGGCTCAGGGCTGCCCTCTCCTTTAACTACATAGAACATGTAGTAAGCTGTAAGTTTTTAAGTCAGCATTGATCTGTTAGGCGTTAGGGTATGTGACCCGGGAAACAAGTTACAGCTGCCTCAAAGGTGGGTATTAGCGCAACACTGCTAGCAATCCTGATGTTGAGTCTGGCTTAACAGCTGCTCCATGTGTCAGAGATCTAGTCAGCCACTTCATCTGTGACACACAAACCTTGCCTGTGCCTCGAGGCCCTGTCCATGATGCGCGTGTCTTACCTTAAAATGAGCCTCATTCCAGGAAGGTCGGTTCTTTTAAGAGAAGGTCCAGCTACTCAAAGGCCTGCATCTTGCCCCTAACTCCCATCAGGGCAGCAGCATGAATGCAAAGTAGCGGTTTGACCAGCACACTTTCTGTTAGCAGTAGAGCATTGCTGGATTCTTAGTGTGTTAGCCAGCTCTGCGCCGCTGCGACGCCCACGACTGTGACAAGCACCCAAGATAAACAAGGGGGGGGGGGGTGCCTTGGCTCACACTTCCACAAGTGTTTAAGCTCATAGCCACTTGGCCATGCTGCTTTTGACTAGTTGTGGTCCAGGACATTAGGAAGTACATGGTAGAGGAGGAATCACTTCATAGTGCCCAGGGAGCAAACATAGAGGAAGGAGTCAGGGTCCTGGTGACCCTGTCAAGGTCATGCCCCCAATAACCTAACTTTCTTCCACTAAGCCCCATTTCCTAAAGGTTCCTCCCACAAGTACCAGAGGCTGGTGACCAAAGCTTTACACATGAACCTTTAGGAGAACATTTCAGATCCAAGTCACAGTAATTGGCCTAGTTCCTTTTGCTTTCCTCACCCCAAAGAGATATATTAATACCAGAAAGTTTCCTCATGGTCGTCTTCATCTTAATTTAACATTTCCCCACACAGCACTTGAAATAATGCATAAATGACTTGAGAAAAACAAGCTGGTTTTAAAATGGAGTCTCAATCCAGACTGTAAGGGGACAGGCCTGCAAACGTGCAGCACGAAGTCCTCAGGAGAGTGGTGCCATGAGCCTCCCAACAGCCAACAGACTACAGCATGCCTGGTGACTTCCTGGGCCATGGCATCTCTGGCTGTCATGCTAACACAGGGCCTTTCCTGGGCTAGAACCCAAGTTTGTTCCACACTCTGAAACCATCCAGAACAAAGCCACAGATGAGAACTGTATCAAAATACCAAGCAAGCCCTTGACCAGGGCCACTTAGGTGATCTTATCAGAAAAAAGAAACAACAGTCTGACTTTAAGGGTTCCTGGAGAGTTCCTGCAATAGAAAACTGAGGGTTGCCTTGAGGTTAGTTTCTCATTGGTTCTACCTATTAAGTCTCCCAAATCTGGCTGTATTTGGGGGTTCAGGCTTTAGTTGGGATCCCTTGTTTATTCACCTCCTGACAGCTTTGGACTCCTACATATGAGCGTCTGTGTCTTTCTATGCCTCTTATGGCACCTAAAAAGGGTTCAGATGGCATTCAGGGTAGATAGTGGTGACAGAAATGCAGACTGAAAATGGACAGAAATAGACAGAAAGCATCCTGCATGGTCATCAGCCACATCCCCTCCTCACCAGCTCCTCAGCACTAGCCATACCCAGAACTGCTTTCCTGCCTCCATGGTCGGGGCTGACAGTGTGGTTTTACCTCTAAGTCCAATTCCTTGGTGAAAGTCAGACCCTTTACTCTGAAGCTCCCACACAACCAGCACCCAGCAAACCCCCAGCTCCATTAAACCTCAAGTTAGATGGTGCTTTCAAAACAAGCAAGTGGCCAACTGATTAAATGTCTTAAACCTGCCCAGAGCACAGTAGCTATTTGAAAAACATCTTTATCTTTTACAAGTAAATTGATGTAGTATGAGGAATTCATTATAAAGTGGTAAAATTAAGTGGTTATATTTCACTTACAGCTTATAAGTATCATTCTACAATGTACTTTTGTGCGCTGGGAAGGAACTGCTGCCTGTCAATAAATATTTTCTGCTTCATGCTCCTTTTATATCCATCTAAACACTCGTCAGAACAGCACTGCAGACAGCCCAAAACCTCTCCCACTGTAAGCAGAGATGACGAGGTAGTTCATCCCAGCTTGATAGCAGCTGAGTTGGGAGCTGACTCAGACTCGATGGGAGGTAAAAGACTAGTCTGGTATATTCCCAGCAGTCCATTGGGCTCCAGAGCACTGTCATGGAGCCCACCCATGCTCAGGAGACACCATCCTCTAAGAGGCTGAGTACAGTGCTCTTCCCGACTTTTTAAGCACAAGTTTTTCTAGGTCATTTCAACACAGTACACACAGAGCACAGCAAGGCAAGAAATTTCAGTGTCCACCAGGAAGGAAGGAGAAAGGAAAACAGTCTGTTTGTGAACATTTCCAGTCTGTCTGTGAACATTTATAATACTAAGCCAATGATTATCTCTGGCTTGGCCCTTCCACTTGCTTAAAGTAGGCTCATTTCTTCCCTGGTCTTCTGACCTTATCTTCTATCTCACTTGCCATGAGAATCCCCCCACCCCAACCCCTTTGCTCCTCTTTTTCCTGTGCCTTGTGTTATGCACAGCCAGAGGGATGAGTGCTTTCTGGTTTGCTAGCGATGTATCCAGCAGGTGCCAGCCTGAAGCCAAAGTTTTCACTTTATGAACACCCCTGTTCTGCTGGGTGGCATCATTGCAGCTGTGGGCCAGGATTGGATTTACACTGGAAATTTTGAAGAGTTTTTTTTGTTTGTTTGTTTGCTTGATGGTTTTTAAGAAAGGGTTTCTCTGCATAGCCCTGGATGTCCTGAAACTCAGAACAGGATGGCCTTGAACTCACAGAGATCCACCTACCTCTGCCTCCTGAGTGCTAGGACTAGAGGTGTGCACCTGGCAGTTGCTTTTTCTTTAACATAAATGTCCAGATTTATTTGCCAAATGGAAAGAGAGTTTAGACTTGTGTTTGACCAAGTCTTTGACTTTAAAGGCTGTGGACTTTTTGTGATAGGCACTTCAAAAGTAAAATTTAACCAACACCCAGTATTAAACCTTGAGAAACTGGTGCTCCAGTAAATGAACCAAAAAGACTGTATAGACGCTGCTACACGGCAAACTGGTGGATCCGAAAACAAAACCCTGTTCCATCCAGGATACAAGGAACAAAGTAAGTCTGAACAGCAGCAGCAGAATTAGAATCCAACTGCCATTGCTTTCCCCATCGTTAGTTGGTTCCTTCATGTGTCCTTTCTGCCTTTGTCACTCATCTTAGAAGAAATACTCTTCTTGGGGGAAGTGTGTATGTGTGCATACATACACACACACACCACGCCACATCACACACATACCACACCACACCACACCACCAATAGCAACAAACAGGAATGAATGCATATGAACTGTGGCCAGCATTGTGTAGAAACCTGATGGCCATGCAAGCTCTCCAGCCTGACCCCAGACTTCCTGAGACAGCAGCTTAGGCAATGACACAATACAAAGAATCTGTATTGACAGGTTCCAGGAGGGTCCGCTGTGCGTGGTGGCAGGTAAATTGCTCCCCGGAAGCATCATGAAGCATCTTCTCTTCAACTGTACTATCCAGAGCTGTAGTCAGGCTCAGTGTTCGCTACGTAATAGAGCTCCATCTGCAAGTAAGTTCATAAAACACTCAATCTCTGGATAGTTTCCCAATTCGTTTCCTTGTTAAAGGCTTGGAGAGTGGATTTTCTAAGAGAGCTGGATATAGGTGCCCAGAACTCACTTTTTCTTCACAATCAAGAACTAGGGTTTAAAACCTAGGACAACATAGTAAGAGAAACACAGCAAAGGAGAGGAAGACTAGTCTGCCCTTTGTGGAAAGAAGGGTAAAATGGAGAGTCCCAGCAGGTTCTGACAGTCCTAGCTAGGGAAGTTTCACAGTCCTCACAGGCTTGCAGCCCATCAGAGTAACCGGAAATCTGCCCTGTAGCTTTCCTGTAGCAGAGAATCTCACACCATCTGCCAGCAAACACCGCGGATGCTGTAGTCCTGAGCCGTGGACAGCGTGTTGTCTGTGAAGCCAGGCTCTTTCCAGTTATCTGGCCTTTTGAGTGCTGGGGGTTACAGGCTGCACCATCGTACCTGGCTTGTTGGGCTTTGACTTCGGAAGGCAAATGACATCTGAATTAGGACTACTCTATGGGGTTGTAACCCCTAAAATTTCCATCTCTCAAACCACAGACACATTCCACTGCCCTGGCTCAGTGTGTAGCTGCCTTAACAACCTAACTAAACCCATCAGAGTAACTGACTCAAGCTAGATACTTCATCATGGTGGGGAGTAGACAGTGACCCCTTAGGAACCAGCCATCAGACAGGCGTCCACCATTTTACCATGGTGATCTGCATGAAGACTTATACTAGCACCAGAACTGAAGGTGATTCTCAATCACACACCCTGTACCACACACAGCTGCTACTGACAGGACATGGTGACTGCCTGCTGCTCTGCCCACCAGAATGTGCTGAGGCAGCCTTGAAGAGTGCTGTGACTCCAGCTGTCACCCTCCACATACACCAGACTAAAGAGGCCATAAGGGGAACTTGACCCTGTTCCTGCCAGGTCGTACTCCCCCTCAATCACTGGGGTCCTGGAGTAGAAAAGAAAGGCAAGATGCATCAGCCATTATCCTGCTCTGTACATACAAAGCTAGGAGGAGCTGAGGCCCCACTCCAGGGTAGGCTCTCAGAAGCCAGCAGAGGAGAGTGCCACAACTGTTGCTGTTACCCCACCTGTCTACTTCCTAGTGTCCTCACACCATGTTTGACAGGAAGTGTAGTCAGGACTGGATAGAATCGATCACCAAAATGGGAGGCTGTGGTTCCCATCAGCCTCTCCCATCAGCCTCTCCCTGTGCAGTGTCTGATCTAAAGCCACTGTCTGTTCATGGGGCACAGATTTCCCATCCCTTAACACTACTAAAGTTGCTCATACCAGCGGCCCTTACTAGGAGCAGAGCTGACAGCAGCAGCTGGAAATACACAGCTGAGGTGGTAGGCACCGCAGCCCCCATGGTAAAATTGGCCAGACAGCATTCCATACACACAGCTGGCACTGTGCTGCCTTAGCTGCTAATGTGGCCTCAGCTTGTGTATCTCTCTGACTCTGACACCTCATGTATAGTCCCAGTCATGAATCATAACCAACAGTGCTACAGGGAATAAAGTGCCCAACTGGAAATAAAGCCAGATGCCTCACAAACTGAACTCTGAAACAAGATGCATCCTCAGGAGAAAGCCTTTTAGAAGATTACCTCTAAAAGGAGTAGTGATCTGATCCACTAGATGCAAAAACCTCAACGTAGGGACACAAGAAGTAGGCCATGTCTGAAGGTATGTAACCTTCCAGCAACAAATTCCAAAAACATAGACATGGATGAAATGCCTGAGAAAGAATTTTAAAATGTAGACACAAAGGAGCTCAGTGAGATCCAAGAGAATATTTTAAATGCATCAAGTGAAATTAGGAATAGAAGACAAGAATGAGAAATTCATCAGAATTTTTTAAGAACAACCACCCACCATCTAATTCAGACCCAAAAAAACCCACAGGAAGAGGGAAAGAGAAAAAAAATATTTATTTAAGAACTTCAAAAGCCAGGGGTTATTGTATATTCCTATAATCCCAGGGTGCTGTAATTAGATTGCATACACCTATAATCTCCATAATTTCCATGCATAGGAGGTTAATACAGGAGGATTGAGAATTTGAGAACAGCCTGGACTATTTAGCAAGACTGTCTCATACAAACGAAAGGCAAACAAAATCTTTGTAGCACTCTAAAGTGAATAAACATCTGAGTCATTGGTTAAGAACACAGGGAAATTATTCCATAAAATCATATCAAAAGACTTTCTAATCTTAAGAAGATATAATCATTCAGATCTAAGAGGCCTATGGAACCTCTAATATACCTAACCAGAAAAGATGTTCACCCCAGCATTGTAGTCAAACTATACAAAGCCCAAGAAAAGAATTTTACAGTCTGCAGGAGAAAAACACCTTGTCACTTCTACCTTACGCTCATTAAAATAGCAGTAGGCATCTCAGCTGGAATCCTACAGTCTGGGCAGGAATAGAGTAGCATATTTCAAGTCCTGAAACAAAATGTCAATCATAATTACCAAGCAGGACTATTCCAGAAATGGAAAAAAATTAAGACCCTCCAAGATAAGCAAAAGCTGATTTATGACCACCAGACCACCTAAGGGAAACCTACTCATAGAAGTGAAAGAAGCAACTACCATCACCTGTGAAAGTATAAATCCCCTTACAAGAGTAGCTACACAAAAGACAAGTGAAAAAGAGTCAAGCATTACCTTGGCAACAGTCAGCCCAAATGCAAAACAGGAAGAAAATAAAAATATTCCAACAGCTAAAAGAAAATTACTGGGTAAAGCACTTGCCACATTAATGTAAAGATCTGAGTTTGGATTTTGAGCACCCATGTAATTGTCTGTATTCTTCACACCAGAGAAGTAGAGACAGTATTCCTAGGACAAGCAGGCTCTCTAGACTAGCTGGATCAATGCACTCAGTTGAGAGACCCTGCCTCAAAATGTAAGGTGACTGAGGAAGTTGCCCAGTATCAGCCTCTGCCCTCCACCCTCTCACACCATACAAATATGTATGTGCATGCACATATCACATACACATGAAAACATCAAAAGACAGGAATAAGTCCTGAGCTATCAGTAATAACCTCAGATGTAAGTGGACTGCATTTTTTCAGTTAAAATTTAAGGGACTTGCTGAATGGATTAAAAAAAGACAAGAGCCACTAGCACGCTACCTGCTAGTAATGTGATTTATGAGTAACTACCCAGAGACTGAAAGGGGAAAGATGCAAAATGGCATGCCAGGTGAATGAAAGCATGAAATAAGCAACAATGTCTATAGGAATAGACATTAAGACAGTAACTTTAAGAAGAGATAAAGGCACTCACCACATGATGATGATGGATCAAGTCAACAGTAAGCTATGATTATAAGTTATTATGTGCTCAATGTTAAAGCATCAAGTTTTTTGCACAAACATGGCACTTGGAGAGAGGATCCAATACAGAAAGAGTGTGGAATTTCAGTACTCCACTTTGGTTAATGAACAGATCATCCAGACCTCCTCCTAAAAGCAAATTAATACCAGGTTTATACTACAAATCATATGACTTCCTGGACATATGTAGAATAATTCATCCAGTAGCTGCAAAATACATTTTCCCTCAGTTTGGGATTTCTCTGCAACAGATTATGTATTATGTCACAAATTTAAAAACACTTGAATCATCTGATAGATCCTTATCACAATGGTTGATGAAACCAGGAAATAATTAACAAGTGAAGCTCTAAGAATTATACAGATGCACAGAGATGGAACAACACAGAGCAGTTGGTCCCCAAGGAATTGAGAGGAGAATTAATACTTTTCTCAAATTGGCAGTTAGAGAGTTCATTAGTTAGTTTTTCATTGCTATAATAAAACATCATGGCCTAAGCAACTTATAAAAGAGTATACAGTCCACGGTGGCAAAGAGAAGCCATGGTGGCAGGAATAGCTGAAAGCTCACATCTCAAACCCAAAGTAGGAGGCAGAGAGCAGCCTGGGAATACCATGAATCTTTTGAAATTTCAGAGCCTGTCCCCAATGACACACCTCCTAATCCTTCCTAAACAGTTCTACCAAATGGTGACCAAATATTCAAACATACAAGCCCATGGGGGACATTTTTATTCAAACCACCACGAGGGGTTACTGGTTGCTTCCCTGTGCTCCAGCGGATGGCCCCACACCAGCACACGTGGGCAGCACCGACTGGACTTAGGAAGTTACAAAAAAAAAAAAAGGACATGCAGTTAGGAAGAGAAGTTATTGGGAGAATGGGGCCGTTGAATACATTTTCATGGTACACATGTATGAAATTCTCAACAAGTAAAAAAAATACAGTAGCAATAAATACAACACACTGCAACTGTGAGATGCAGCAAACACCCAAAGGTTACGTTATGGAGTGCCCACATAAAAAAAAAAATAGAAACTTTACAAATACCCTGTTGAGGTACCTCAAGGTACCTCAATTCTTACTTGAAAAGTAAGAATTAAACAAATCCCAAAACAACAAAGATCAGAAGTAAAACAATATGAAAGATTAGTGAAGCCAAGAGTTAGTTGTTTGCAGAAATAAAGATGGAAAGGTAACTGATCCAACAGAAAGTCAAAGAATAATGGGGGGTGATTTTTTTTAACTTTATGTTGACAAGTTTGAAAACCCCTGAGGACATAAAACACATGAATAGAAAAAGTGATGGTCAGAATTCCTACCATGCAGCAGTGTTCTCTGTATTATGTAAACAGTAGTTCCCGCAGTTGGCGAAGCAGGGCATACAAAGATCAGAGTGTATGACTGGTGAGAGACCTTGGGAGAGAGTTTTTGCCCCATGTCCTGATGCTCTGAAATGGCTGTCCACACAAAGCTGGGACACTATGTCTGTCCCCTGTCTAGAGTACAAGAAGCCTATGCTAGGTTCCTTGTCATCTTCTCCCAGGAGTCTTTACTCCTCAGGCAAAGGTTAGGGTGCTCCTCTGAGGTCGTGGGTGTCCGCACAGAGAGGCTGTCCTCATCTCCATTCTCTAATCTGTGAGACTTGCACAGGTGCTGTTGAGGGATTGTGTGTTGCACTTTTTTTTTTTTTTCAGATCATTCATTATCATTTTCCTTTTATCTGTCTTTACTGGCCTGCTCCAGAGTTCTTTTTTGTCCATTCTTTTGCGATTTCTTTTAAATATCAGAAATTATGCTTTCGTGGTAGAATTAAATGTTCTGTCATTATAGCTTTGCTTAAGTCGTGCTACTTCCCAGCTTGCTTGAAGAGACCTGGCTCAGTGGAAAGGATGCTGCTGGCTCCTAGCAGGCTCATATATTGCCTCCTTCACTGCTCAGACTGGAGAGGGTGGGGAGTCCTGGGAGGTAGGTATTATTAGCCCCATTTTATGGGGAACTGAGAAGGTCCAGAAGAGAAGCCCGTGTGTGTTGCACAAAGGGGAGAATAGACTGTAGGACTACACTGCCTCAGTTTGAGTCCTTGTTCTGCTCCCTCACAGCTGTGTGACATGAGGCAAATTACCTAGCCTTTCTGTGCTTTGTTGTCCTCTTCTCAGTGTCTTACTATAATTCCTGCCTCACAAGGTTGTTGTGAGTTTTAACAGTGACATGTGGAGAAGTTAAAAGGGCCCTGGCATAGAACCATAACTCAATAGATGCTAGCTGGGTAAAGAACAGATAGGCCAGCCGAGGCCCTCCCCACAGTGTGACCAACCTGTAGGAGCTGTGAACAGTGAGTGCCTGGTTCATACTGAGTCTGAGGTGAGATGAGGGGGACACAGCTCTTCCCAAGGTACTACCGTCCTTGTCCTTGTGTGTTGCACTCGTTTTCAAACTCTATTTTATTTTGGGATATTTAAGCCTCTACCTCCCTTCCACCAACCCTTTAGTCATAGGTAAGAGAGAGAAGGTTAATGGGGAGAGGGTGCACAGACCTCTTTACTTCTCCTGGCTGTTTAGGGTCAAGGGGTTCATTTGGTGCTATACCAATGTCTGTCAACAGCAAATGCAGCCAGCAGTCTCCTCCAAACTTCCACACTTTCTCTTCCTGGGCTCTGTATTTATACCCTTCAGAGTCCTAGACCATGCCCCCCGCCCCTTCATGCTGCACAAGGTAGGCCATTATCAGCTGGCAAAAACCACGATGTGCAGGAGACAATTAACAGCTGTGGACAAACTAAAGCCCAAACTAAAATCCCACACTTGGGATTTTAAAAGAAGCATATTTACATACGAGTTTTTAAAAAAAAAATTTCCATTACACTTGTAAGGTGTTTAGCAGCCTCTTCCGATCTCTGACTCAGGCTCTGATTCCCTCATCTTGTCAGTGTTAGATCTAAACGTTGTACTCTGCTGCAGAATACTTAGAAATCCAAGAGACTTCAGTACTGCTCTACTTCAGTACTGCATGAGTATTTTCAACTTTGTGCAAACCCCGTCAGAACATCTGTCAGGCAACTCATCTTGCCATCCTCGTCTCTGTAGTTCCAGGGGAGAAAAATGGAATTTGGGTACTTTGTTGATGGTGAAAGCTAGAACACAAGTCCCTAGAGTTGAAGACTCTTGTTGTATGTTTAATATCAGCAGGAATAGGAATTCCTGGGCCATTTCATGCCATTTCAAGAGAGGCAGAGGAAAGAAGCATTTTAGATCCTAGGGGAGAAGTTACTAGGCTGATGGAAACGGACTCAGGTCAGAACATCCAGAGAAAGTCTCTCACTCCACGGGCATCTGAGTGGTACATAACTGTATCTGCTTGGGGTGTTCTCAGAAGCACAAATATACCCACTGACTTGTACAGCTCCTAGTAAAAACACCTTTGTGTGTTTTGTTAACTTCAGAGTCTTGCAGAGCAGATCGATAACAGTGGACTCATCACCATGGGAAGAATGGTAGGAAGCTGTGTGGGAGTAAGGTCGCCCTCATTCCTGGGTACACCAGTAATTAGCTATACGGTGTCTGGATGGCTGACCCAGCCAATTTCCACAATGGGATAATGCAGGCTACACATTTTAATCACTATTGAAATAGAGATGCATTGCTGAGAGCAAAGTTTTTCCAACAGGTAAGTACCAAGGAACTGAATGAATACCCTTACACATCACAACAGCACAGCCTTACCACCTTCCCCATCACCACAGCACAGCCTTAGCCACTAATACCATAGCTTTCACAACAGCTCAGAGCCCCACGCTTCAGAGCTGTGCAGCCTTACCCAAACCCACCCATCACACTAGCCCAGCCTTCCCCATCCATCACAATGATACAGCTCTACCCACCCCACACCTATTATGACATCATCCACAGTTTGACTCACATTTATATAAAATGTGTAATATGTACAATAGAGGAAGTGCATCCTACACATGTAAATTATAATTCCATACAGCGGACACAGACATAATAATGCTCAGTTCCCTCCTCAAAGGTTTGTTTCATGTATTCATTTTATCTTTTAAAATAGCCCCTGTGAGGTAGATACTATTTTAATCCATATGTTACATAGAGAAAATAGAAATATTAAGTGGCTTACCTAAAATCACACAAATAGTAGGTAGCAGAGCTGAGATCTGGATTTAGAAGCCAGGTTGACTTCTATTAACTATGCTTTTTAAAAGTTATTAGTAAAAGGAAAAATACATCAGTTAGGTACAAACCATATTAATCTTATGAAATTTAAGAGGAAATTATTGCTATATATAAAGAGGAGGGTGAATTATCGAATTGATTCAATATGAAGGCATACTACCCTAAACATATATGGCTTCAAACAGAGAAGGCAAAGATCAATAGAACCAAAGCAGTACAAAGACAAGTCTGTGGTAACAGCCAATGGTCATAACACACCTTTGTCGATAAAATGGTGGAACAAGCAGGACTCGCGCACAAACCCACATGAGAACCGAAAAATCATCTTAACTGACAACTGAACACTTTCTGTGCGGTCCATATGATATGTTCACCAAAGTCCAGCCTTGCGCTGGATAACACCCAAGACTCGGCAACTTTCAAAAAGACTCAGATCACACATAAGTATGTTCTCAGGCCACAGTAAAATTGATTCCAAAATCAATACCAAAAGGATGGCTAAAAACCTCCAAATAGTTTTAAATTAATAACACAACTCTAAGTTCAGGGTTCGAAGAAATCACAGCTGGAGTGCTGTCATGTGGCAGTAAAGAAACTGAAGTGCATAAAATTACAATTTGGCTAAAGCAAGGCTTAGAGAGTAATCCAAAGCTTTGGTAGAAGAAAAAAAAAAAGTCTGGACAGTTGTAGTGTTTTATCAGAAGCAGCTGAGGGAAAGTTCATCAAGTTACTCCCAAAGAAAGTACACAGAAATGAAAATGAAAGCTGAAATAAGTGAAGTAACAAATGAGGCATGAGGGGGGAGGGAAGCAGAACTGAAAGTGGATTCTTTAAAAAGCCAAATTACAATGAAGCCTAAGCCACTCTTTCATGCCCTGCCACAACACTCTCATCATATTAGGAATATCCCCTTAAAGTTGGGTGTTTGAGCCCATCCTCCTCCTGCGAGCACTTCATAACGCTAAGCAGTGTTAGCATGTCCGTTCCCCTTTTGACTGAGTCTGCAGATTCTTTTCTAACTATTCTCCTGTCTCTGTTTGTTCCATGCTAAGCAGACGGCCCAGAAATTAGCCAAAAGCAGGAAGAAGGTGCAGTACAACTTCATCACTTGGTGTTACGCCTGTCCTTTTCTTTTACGTTTTGCCTTTTTATGATTTCGTGTTTTTGTTTTCTGCATCCAGCAAGTTTTTGTTCCAGTTTCGTTTTGAATCTCTCCATAAGCCAGCCTTTCTCCAAACTTAGTTGCCTCAAGTGGCCATTTTCTGTTGCTCATTTGGTCATTTCACTTCAGAGGAACAACAGGGAGCAGATTGGAGATGCTAAATGAATCCTCTAGTGTGGAAGCTGCAGCCATTCAGGAGCAATGATGTAGCAGGGACCTGGGACTACTCAATTACAGTTACATTCAATTTGACAACTTCTCAGATTGCTGGATGCAAAAAAGAAAACCCACTAATAACCACACATGTGCAGGGTTCAGCCCTAAATGAGCCAGGCTGCACTTTGGGGGTGTTTGTAAGTTACTGTGAGGATGTGAGACACTGGGGGCTCTCTGTAATGGGGTGGCTGCAGGAGCAGGCAGCCGCTTCTGTGTTGCTCTTGTAATGTGTAAACATGAAGACCCTCTTTCCAGAACTGCATCCAGTGGCTTCATTTGCACCCACTACAGACGTTGTTCTCCATCAGCTCTGCAGGGTAAACTGAGTGACTAGTCCAAGGTCCTCACCATGAGTTAGCTGCTCTTACCCTTCAGTCTCCAAAACCCTTGCAGAAAGGGTCTCTTGCCATCATGTCCAGAGTTTATCTGCTGCAGTGACTGCTGCTGTAGGGGGAGCGGCAGAGGGGACTCTGCCATCCCCTGTAACATAGAGCTAACCCCTGCCCATGTGTCCATCCTCTCTGTAACAGCTTTGGCAGTTTAACCCTGTGTTGCCATTCTGGTAACTGTCTTGGTAACCCAGTGTGTGAGCTAACCTTCTCCCATGCCCCTGGGTTAAAATAACATAACGAGACTTCTCTTTGATGCGCTTTCTTTTTAGGCTCCTGAAGGTGAATCTCAGCCAATGACTGAGGTGGACCTCTTCATTTCTACCCAGAGGATTAAAGTATTGAATGCAGATACACAGGTACCAGCTTGTTCCCACCTTTCTTGGGGGCAGAGGTCAGGGAAATTTTAATAGACTTTCTGCCTGTAAAGTGGCTATTCCCAGGTATTAGGGTGCTGCATCTTGCATGCTGGGTCCCGGAAACCTGGCTGGGGCAATGAGGGAATGAAGAAAGGGCAGATACACATAATAGCTGGGATTTGGTGGACCATGTGCTCTGAGATGTACCAGCAGCAGCCTCAAAACTCAGCCTGTTTATTTTATACTTCTGAACAAGGAGGCAGGTTTAGCTAATCTCAGTAGGAAGTATCTCTAGGAAAGCAGTCTTAGGTAGTAAGACTGAGGAGGACAAAGCTAGGGTCTGTGTTTTCTGCACACATTTTGTCAACATCTACACATGGACCAGGGGAAAAGCTTTGCCATCCCCATGGGTCAGACATTGGGACCCTTTGATGTGTCTGTATTCATGTTGATGATAAACATTCAGTCAGGACTTCATCCATTCCACATGCTGGGCTCCTGTCAAGCTCAAAAGACTTTGTTCACAAAGGCTGATGCTAGGTAAAACCATGAAGAATTTCTTAAAGCACAAAGGAAAAACTCAGAATGTTTGTTGTCTATCACTCATATGAGTTCTCATGAAAGAAGTCATTAGCCTTAAGGAATTCTACTTAAAATTGCACACCATGTGCGCGCACGCGCGCGCACACACACACACACACACACAGGCATGTAAGCATATACACACAATGGCATTTAGATTTTTTTTCAGCTTCACCACAGATTGTACACAGTGTAAAATGTTTGTATTTCTCCTGCACATATCACTTACTCTTCATTAACCAAGAAAAAATGCCTCAGGCCTTAGGGGTGGGTCTGACAGTGAGGGTTTTTCCCTGATCCCACCTCACCTGGGTTCCACACTCAGCTGAAGTGAGGGAAAAAGATAACCACCACCTACGTTTTATGGTCCTGCATGCCAGACTCCCCTGCTCTGCCCTTCACGTCTAGGAGCCTATGATGGACCACCCCCTGAGGACCATCTCCTACATCGCGGACATCGGGAACATTGTCGTGCTGATGGCCCGCAGGCGAATGCCCCGCTCCAACTCCCAGGAGAATGTGGAGGCCTCTCACCCATCCCAGGATGGAAAAAGACAGTACAAGATGATCTGCCATGTCTTTGAGTCTGAGGACGTAAGGCTGGCTTCCCCAACTTCCCTCTGGGTGACTTGGATAGCCACTAGGTGACCAGTTTCTCAGGACCTGAATCATTCTGGTTCATTATACATTAAATATATTTATTGAGCACCTACTGAATGTCAAGCATTGTTGTAGAACTGCAGATTGAAGTGTATAGGAAATAAATAAACTAACTTAATAAATGAGACGTGGAAAGTGGTTTACTGAAGTATAAAACAGGGTCAGTGCACAAGGGACAGGACTAGTTCAAGTAGGGTGATCAGCATAGTCTATTTTTTTTTCAAGGAGGAGACATTTGAACAAAGATCTGAAATGAGAGTAGGGATTAGCAAGTGCAAAGGCCCCGAGGCAGGGGAGTGCTGAGTTTGGTTGGGGAAGAAAAGCAGCCATGCTGCCAGCAGGCTTTGGAAGAAGAAGACCCAGACTGCCAGTCTGAGCAAGTCATCATGGCACCAGGGTGTCTGCAGAGGAAAAGTTCAGAGCTGTGCAGAACTGTCGTGCCATCACAGTTAAGTTACTGTCCCTGTTTTTCCCAGCCCAATGACAGGAGCATCACCCACTAGATCCAGACTTCTTAACCACTGAGCCATCTCTCCAATTCTTTTTTCTTTTTTTTTTTTTACAAAAAAAAATCCATAAATATAATAAAGAAAATAGTCATAAATAAGAAAAACAGGTTAATATTAAATCATGGTACAATGTATAAATGCTTGGGCACAGCCATTCCAGAAAGCACCATGAAGTAGCCAGATGTTTACACCTGCTTACTTAGGTTTGGCTGTAAGGACAGTATTGTATTTGACACAATGCTGCAGATAATTTCTACTTGAATTTTTTAATTGAGGGCTAAGCAAGAACCCATGTCTAACAAGCAGGATCTCCATGCACCATGGAGATTGACAGGGATGTGATCCTTAACAACTCAGATGCAATGCTCATGAATGATATGGATGATTTTGAAAGAGATGAAAGCTACTTATAAAATCTCGAAGGACTTTTATTTTGTATAGTATTATTCTTGTAATATGCAGCGTAGCCAGGGCCACCCAAAAAATCTTTATATTTAAATATAAACTGGAACCCAGTCATGGATACAGTGATTAGATACAGGTGTTACATATAATATGAATGTATGGTGGGCTATCCAAAAATTGTACAGGATGTAGACTGGCTTGTCATTGTGTATGACTGTTCTTTGTATAATAGAATGTCCTGCACCTCTGATTCCTGTCTACTGAGTGCCAGTGACTCCTTTATGGGCACAATCATAATAAGAAACATTGATTTTATTTTTTTCGAATAGTTCCTAATAGGTACTGGTAAACCTGGTGTAGAATGGCTGACTGGGCTGCCATTTAGAACCCTCAAATGCCACAAGGGATCATCCAGGGGTAAGTGTGCCAGGAGTTCCCCACTCACCATCTCTCCCTATGCTGCTGCTATAGGCCCAGCTGATCGCACAGTCCATAGGACAGGCATTCAGTGTCGCGTACCAGGAATTCCTCAGGGCCAATGGGATTAACCCGGAAGACCTCAGCCAGAAGGAGTACAGTGACCTCCTCAACACCCAGGACATGTACAACGACGACCTGATCCACTTCTCCAAGTCGGAAAACTGCAAAGATGTAGGTACTTCCCAGAACTTGCTCCCAGGCTGAGGCAGCTGGGCAGGTCCCTGAGGTGGAACAGCCTGCTGTGTGTGGAATAGAGGCTGAAGACTGGTATTGAGAGGACATTTTGTGGCTCTTGTGCCCATCTCTGCCCCCACCCCCAGAGGACTCTATCATTCAGTACTATCAAAAACAAGTACAAAATGCCCTTGTGACTTTTGAGGGAATTCTTTAGGTCTGAATACAGGACCTGATCTCTGTCCTTATGAAGGCCACAAGCCAGGTAAGGGCACTGAAACTGATCAGTGACACACTGGCTCACGCACTGGTGGAAGACAGCTACACTTGGCAAAACAGAGAACATGTGATCATACAACAGTTGCTTCATCCTCTTCTGTTTCAGGCTGAGCTCTGCAGGAGTGTCTGGAGGGAGACAGGGCCAACCAAGCCAGTCTGGAGTTCTGAGCCATTGGAACATTCAGGGCAGCAGAGAATAGAAAGAGCAAGGAACAGTTAACAGTAGGAATACCTGAAGGTTAGGATGCTGGGACATCAGGGAGGGGGTGAGTCAGTTGGAGCAGGAAGTGAACACAGGAAGAGACAGGAGATATAATGTGCCAGTTTGAAACTCTAACCAAAAGGGTCAGACTCTATTCTCCAGATAAAAAGAACTGAATAAGAAAGTGAGCCTTGGAGCCATTTGGTGTCTCTAGTCAGGTTCCTTGGACCGCAGCCTAGAAGAGGACTCTTAGGGAGGTTCAATGGAAGCCTACACTCAGCAAATGGGGAGTTATGGGAGGTACTGAGGAAGAGTGTGTGCTCTTACTGGGCATTACCTTCCTTCCGAACCACAGGGCAGGACTCCCAGAGGTAGCTGTGCCCTCTGTCTCATATTGGCCCAGGATGGGCAGGGATATCCATTTCCTAGGGCTGCCATAATAGATACCACAGGCTAGGCGGCTCCAACAGCAGGCAGGACGTTCAAGGTCAAGGTGTTGGTAAGTTTGAGTCCTCAGGGCTGGGAAGAAAGGCTCTGTTGACACCTCTCTCCTTGCCTCACAGAGGGCCTCTTCTCATGGCCTCATGTCATCTTCCATACGTCCAAATCTCCTATGAGAGTACACCCTAATGTCCTTGGTTTAGCTCTGTTGCCTCCGTAAATACCTTGGCTCATGTTGAGGCACTGGAGGAGGCTGTGGGAATTAGAACTGCAACACAGGAATTTGAGGGATGGGTAAAGAGCCCAGAGCATAACAGGGATGTGCTCTCCCTCTTGGCTACGGGAAATGCTTCAGGGAAGGAGCCCACTGCTGCTTCATCTCCTGGGAGGAGTGGGCAGCATCTGTGAAGGTAGCTTCGTCAGGCCCCAGCACATATGTACACAGACTCCGGTGGATGTTTGTGGCTTCTCTGCCAGCTATCAGAGGCCACATATTACGTATGCCCACGATCTGTTTTTCCTGTGTGCCTCACAGCCTTTTGGTCAACATCACTGTCCTCCCTCACCTTCCTCCTCGAAGAGACATATTTCATGAATTTATTTTCCACTCAAAATCTTACACACTAAAGAGAGTGGGAAAACCTGTGCATAGAATCCAAAAGCCACCAAAGCTCTAACTGCAAAAGACAACTGATGTTTGAAAAGAAAACAGGAAAGCCTGTTGTATTTCCGTGCGCCCCTTGTATTTATTTATGCATGAGGCCAGGTTGGTCATATGAAATGAGGGTCAATTCCAGGTCTAGATGGGTTTGTGTGAAGCAGTTTCTTACAGACTCCAGATGCCATGGGATGTGGAGAAGATGGAAATTGACCTGGACTGGCATCCTCAAAGAAGTGTCTCTCACCAACCCCACCCCCCCCCACACACACACACATAGCACATAGGCTCTGATATCTATCCCAAATGGCTGCTGATTTGAGCTTTCTGTGTATTTTTCTCCCCTTCAGGTTTTCATAGAGAAACAGAAGGGAGAAATCCTGGGAGTTGTGATCGTGGAGTCTGGCTGGGGATCCATTCTACCAACTGTGATCATTGCCAACATGATGCACGGCGGCCCCGCGGAGAAGTCCGGGAAGCTGAACATCGGGGACCAGATCATGTCCATTAATGGTACCAGCCTGGTGGGCCTGCCTCTCTCCACCTGCCAGAGCATTATTAAGGTACCTAGGCACGAGAAAACCTTCTCAGTAACATACCTGAAGAGACTGCCATCGGGTCCTCAAAATCTGTGAACATTTTTAAGCTCAGGCACTGAGGAAGACCCAAACACAAGCGGCATGGACTTGCTCTCAGGGCAGGCAACACTCAGGTTACTATTTTAAGTTTCTAAGTCAGGATCACAGGAGATATGTGTGCCTTGAGTAACAGCTACATCTAATCCAATGCCCATCCTAGCATAGTTCACCAGTTAAATCACTCTCTGCCACGTAAGGAGGCCCCAGCAGGGTTTCGTTCAGCTCTGTACCCCAGGTCATTGCTTATAGCCAGCCAGGTATACGTGAATGAGGTGACTTCCCACCCTCTTCAGAGAACACTGGTGCCGGCCAACCTGTCCCTGCTCCTGAGCCACTGCCTGAATGCCGTAGGGAGAAAACTTGCTCTAGCCCACACGTTCATTTTTGCGCAGCCCTCACTGATGCCATCACTAAAGAAAAGAGTTACCTAATGAGAAAATGAATGTGATTCCTTGAGGGGCGGGGAACTGGATTTTCTTGTTAGCAGTGAGGCATCTGTGTATGTAGCCTGTAGAGAACACTGATCCTTGCTGCGTCTATAGCCACTATGCCACTAACCCATTCCCAGGAAATCAGCAGGCTTGGATGCCTAGCTTTCCTTGGTCCCAGGGGTTTCAAAGAGAACACTACTCTGGGGGGGAGGGGGATGAATATGTCTGTACAGTAGCCATCTTGTGCCAAAGGAAACCAGCAAAAAGCCAGTCATCCTCATCTGAGGAGTTGGGACAAGGGTGCAGGTGAGCATACCAGGCAGGGTGATGTGGCTCTGCTTCCGTTGCCAGGGTACACTTGTTGCTTACTATACAGCCGTGTGTGGAGAAAAAGCTCCGAGAGATGTGTCAGTAGGCAATTTTGTCACTTTCCATACATCACAGACTGCTTACATAAACTTAGGTCAGTCACCGGATGTGGCCTCTTGATAAAACCAAGAAAGACAGTAATTGTAGGACCCATGAGCAGGGTGCCAGCAAAAGACAGCATACTATCTTATGGTTAATGCTGTGTATTAACAAGTAGGAGTACACCCTAAACTAATTATGGAATAAATATTTAATGTATGCTAGCAACATAGCCTTTATTATTTTGTAAATATATGTGTAGACACGCACACATGCTGTTTTTATGCATAAAAGTTGGCAGCGCAGTGAGTCCACACAGATGTCCCCACAGACACGAGGCGTGTCTCCAGGTACTAGGAATCTGTCAGTTCCACTGTCGTCTCGCAGGGCTGCTGTGGTTGACTAAGCCTCGCTGTGCAGCACATGTCTGGACAGTAATGATGAGTTCCAAGAATCTGCTTAATGCCAGGATTCATTCAGATCTGTTTAATTGGACCTTTGTTAGGTGCTGAGCCGAGCCATGGAGAAGCCATACATGTGGAAGGCAATTCTATTGCAGAAAGGGTGTGTAGCAGCATAGAGGTGAAAGGCTGCAAGTGTTTAGGGGAGGAAACATTTACAGGACAGTGTATAAGTTGACTTTGAAAGCGTTAAAGCCTACGTTTGTATCAGGAAGGACAGTGGTGTTTAGAAGTGTCTGCCTGAACTGATGGACAGTGAACTGGCTTTGAATTAAGGTGAAGAACTTAGCCTGACCTGCAAGGTTAGATCTGGTGTTGTCATGGTGACCTCTACTGAAAGGCAGGATCATAGCCCATTGGCCTGCTTTCTCCCTTCTCTCCTGTGAACAAATTGTGTGTGTGTGTGTGTGTGTGTGTGTGTGTGTGTGTGTGTGTGTGTGAACTGCAAAGGGTGGGGTGGCCCAGACAGTGAGTAGGTCCTCATCCAGGATCTGGGCCTAGCAAGAAAAGGTGACTGGCCCCACACTTAGAGAGGTCAAGGGCTGTGTACCCAGCACTGAGCAGAGGATGATTGTAGATTAGCTCACTGAACTCGTTCATGGATGCTGGTTGTTCATGAACTTCTCTGCAGCAGGTACTGTTGTCATCTTTTATGCAAGTAGGAAACCGAGGCATAGAATGGTGATCACATAGCTGGCCCTTAGTGGAAACAGATCACTCAGCCAGTGAACGATGTGCACCTGAGGCAGCGCTGTCCAGGGAACGTGTCTATCTAAGTGCACAACTTTAGCCAGAGGTAATCACATATGCCCCGGGAGCCTGGAGAACGCCTTGGCTATTGCACTGTGGAGAAGGCCCTTCAGGCCCATCCTGTGACGCATAGGACAGCCCCCACACAGCCAGATGTTGATCGTACCAGTCCTGAGGATCTGTTTGTGGAGTGCAGAATTCAGATATGAGAGGGAGAAACCAGTGAGTGAAGTTGGCTAAGGGTGATTTTGTGGGGAGTTGATCTATGTCTGGAAAGAATTCAGGAGAAGAGGAGGGATATTTTAGACTGACTATGTTTCTTTGAAATACATGTTGAGGCCCTAAATCTAGGCTATATTGGGAGGTGATTAGGTCCTAATGGTGATGCTTTCATGAATTGGATCAATGCCTTTATGCAAGGTACCCTACGAGCTCTCTCCTCAGTGTGAAAGCAATGAAAAGCTGCCAGTCTGCAGCACAGGGAAGGCCCTTCATCATCTCCTGACTGCCAGCATCCTAATCTCAGACTTCTGGCCAGCATAACAAGTAGAAGCAACTTTCGTTGACTATAGGCTACCCAGTGTATAATATTTTATTGTGGCAACCTAAGCTGACTGGAGAGAGAGACAAGACAGAGACAGAGAGACAGACATAGAGACAAACTTGAATAAAGATGGGGATGGATCTGAGTTTCAGAAGCAGGAATTTCTGATAACTCTCAGCCCTATGTTCCTATAAGCCTCCCCTTACCTGAAATCCCAAAGGTGCAGGGCCCTCAGCTGGCTGTTCAATGGACCCTCTAAATGACACAGACTAGACGAGGGGCCATGGTATCCATGAGGTCAGCCTGACCACCTTGACTGCTGCTTGGGAATCTAGCTCTGTCCACAGATCACCAACTCAGGATGAAAACAAAGCTTGCTCAAATGCAAACAGAGTGGCCCTGGAACTTCCTGAGAAGGAAAGGTTGTTTGAGGAGCTGAACTTTGATGTCTGTAAATAGAATCTCCATGGACTCGGAAGATGAAAAAGCCATGTGATGATGAAAGAGACAACTGCTGACGAGGGCCCGAGAAAGCCGCTGCCTCTGTGGCCTCCTCTCGGCAGAGATGTGCACAGCAGGCAGGCCTCGTTAGAAACTGCCAGGCGCTCTCAGAGTCTTGGGAGCCTCAGCTTTGTTTAGCTGAAAAATTAGATAGCCACAAGATAGGGTCTTGTGTTGGCTGGAGAACATGTGCCACACCTGCCGGAACACACAAGGCTAGATGAAGACTGACCCTCAGTCGATTTAGGCCATTTCTATAGTTCTCTAGACATCACTGCACTGTGTGCCTGGACCCAGACAGGTGCTCACTGTCCAACCCCTAACCCCTCAGCTACTGCAGGGGGTTCAAACGTCTAGGCTTCAAAACTTTACTGTAGTGCTGTTTACTTCAGTAGGTCCTCATGGGATTTGTAGTTTTTCTATCCAGCATCTAGCATCTTACATCTTGATTAGTCACTGCTTCTCACACTCACATGAGGCACCCAGGGATCCTGTTAAGATACCGGTTTTGTTCTTATAAGTCTTCAGTAGGGCTCTGCTTTTTCAGCAAGCTCCCAGGAGCCTTCTGGCCTGCCCTTTGAGGAACAGGCATCTAAGACAGAGGCCATTTTCTGTCTTACCACTCTTATCTCTTATCTTACCGCTCTTATCACCACTTAGCAATGCTCATTGCCCCCCCCCCAACACCAGATTACAGGAAGTAGAATGTTTCTGGTTACGGAAACCCTCTAAATTTTCTTTTGCCTGCCCCTTACCTTTCCAGTTGTAATTTCTTTCTAAAGTGTGGTCATTGGTAAGTAAAGCATCTGTCCCTGCTCATGCCATTGTCTCCAAGTCCTGATCTGTAGATGTCTGTTCTTTTTTAACCTACTGCCCAGCTTCCCTTTCCTTCTCTAGAGTATCGTGGTTCTGCGCTTGTTGCTATAGATACCACTCTTGCTTCTTCCCTTCTCACTTTTGTTTCCTAATTTGCTACATCATTCACTGTTGTCATGGGGATGAAATGACCATTTATTTAATTGGCACCTCCAACAAAATGGCAGGTAAGAAATCTAAGTTAATGGGACCCAACTTGAAACACTGATTAGGGATAGCAGAGCATATAATGCCCTAGTTATTTCAGAGCCTTATGTTGAAGCATATTTTCTCCATTCTTAAAATTATCTTGCTGAGGGACCCAACAGGTATCTTAAATCAGTTCACCAGAGCAATGTGAAATTTTTAGGTAATACTGGGAAAATGGTTTCATTCTCATGGTATAGTCTATAAGGTCTTCTGAATTACCCAAACACACCTAAATAATCCTGGGCTGTCAACAGGCGTAAGCATTTAAACAGGTGGCTTTGTGTGAAGGCCCACAACCCCTTCCATCAGCTCCTGTCGCTCTCAGCTCATTTTCCGCAAAGTCCTGGTCTTGTGCGTGATCTGCAGAGGAGTGCGGCACGTGGATGTAGTGGGACTCAAGCTGCTTAGGCCCCCTGTCTTGGTTCTGATAGTCTCTGTATTAGAGAACATCTCTGTATACTCTCTTAGCCTCATGTCCCCTCAGTTCCAGGAGACCTAAAGAATCTTATTCCCTCCAGTATCAAGTGTCTAACCCATTTCTTTGTATGTAAGCAACTTTTAAGTGAACAAAAAAGAAGAGGTGCTCAAGAAAAAAATATAAGCATGTGGCAAAGGTCCAGACTCCATGCTTCGCAATACCTGTTTTGATGTTGGGGAGTGAGTCTGTGTTTTGAAGCCTGATGGCTGAGTTTCAGTGTCCTAGGCTGAGGCATTTAGAAAGACATATATAGAAACTGGACCTGGCAGAGTGTCACCATGGAGAAAACAGTGGAGAGAGTAAAGTAAAGTACCTAGGAGCCTCTTGCTTGTGGAAGCAAAAACATGACAGGAACTCTGGTTTAGGGACACAAGCACTTTCCGTCCTCCTTACCTGTCTGGTCCCACTGCTGGGAGCAGAAAACCAGACCTTATTTCTCCCTTGTTGACATAATGTTGAGACTTGTCAACACAAGGCCAAATCTGTCACTGGCATCTTATGCAGGAAAAGGGCACGCAATTCATTCAGCTGCATTGTTTCAAACTGCTGGGTGATGCCAGTGTGAGTTTGAGCATCAAGTCACATGAGGTGCTATCTCTAGGGGATATCATGGATCTGAATAAAAGCTAGCTTTCCCACAAATCTCTGAGAGCATGCCCACCCACCTCAAGACACTTCAGCCTTGATTGCTTGGAGGAAAGTCCAAATGACCTTGAGCCATTTCTTAATCAGCTGGTCTTGACAGATAGGAGTCCAGTTAGGCAGGGATTTCTTCAGTGCTCTGATCTTTTGGCCTCAGCTATAGCAGCAGGGCCTCCAGACACACCAGTGTAGTCTTTCTGCTCCAGGATACAAAAATTATTTTCTTTATACAGTTGTCTTGAACTGATACACAAAGCATCTGCTGGAGAGGACATGCATGGAGAGACTCAAAGAGCTTTGAGCATGGGCTTGTCAGAGTATCTGCTCTGGCAAACAAAAGGCATCCAAGGCAGAACAGGCCTTCCTCAGAGCCAGCTGCGCTGGAGGGAGCATGCTTATTTCTGGGCTGGCCTCTTCTGCCCAGTCCCCATTTCTCAGCTGATGAGGTGACGGGTGGGCCTGCCTGAGGGAAGGATTATGTGACTGATGTAGAGCCCTCCAAACAGGCTCTGAAAACTGTAGAGGAATTTTTAATTCAGAACATAGCTGTTCTGGCAAGAGATCACATCCAAAGACTTTCTGTGTGATTTGGCTGGAATGCAAACATGCCTTTAATCCATGAGACGGAGGCAAGAAGATCTGAGTTCAAGCCAGCTTGGTATAGAGCAAGGTTCAGATAAAGAAAAGCTTAGATTCAGGTGTGGTGGCCTTTAATCCCAAACAGTGAAGGTAAAGTTACTTTGTAGAAGGAGGCACCCATGTTTGAAAGTGATGTCTAATTGAGTGTCAGAAAAAGGTGACGAATCAGAGAAACATTTGACAGAATAGTCTAGGCCCAACTGTCATGACAAGAGAGGAAAAAGAAGTTACTTAAGAGGCAATGCAGAGAGAGAAGAAGCAGTTTACCAGGACAGTAATAGACAAGTTGCAGAGAGGGAACACAGGTGAAGACAGAATGAGCCAGAGAGTGAAAAGGAGAAGAAAAATTAGAAAAGATCACTTGAGTTAGTTTGAGGCCAAGCAGAGCAGTTCAGGGGACAAGAGGGAAGCCAGATTAAATAAGTTAGCTGGGAGAGGAGTTTGAGCCAGAACAGCTGAGTTGAACCAGCCAGCCCGGAGCTCAGTAAGAACAAATAAGGGTGAGCCTATTAAGCAGTAAATCTCAGAGGCTGAAAACATTCTAGGCCTAGGTTAGAAGCTTCCAGGACTAGGACTAAGCAGTAAGCATCAGAGACAACACTAAAAAAGAGGCAAATAAAAGATACTTTTACACTGTTGATAGTTAAAGGCCAGCTTTTATTCTACAGTCCATTCTGAGCTAGAGGAAGAGCAGGCAACCAAGGATGAACCCATGTACAGTCTTCATGTTTCATTTCTTCAGAATCTATCACCTCCTAAGGAGACAAAAATCCACTGGAGCTTCCGGCTATCATGGTAATTCCCATGAGCAGGAAGTTCTCACCAGACATGGAATGGGGAAGAAGAGGGCAGAGAGACCCAGCTGTGTAAAAGAGATGTTTCTATGACGTGCAGGCCCTTTTTTAGGAGTCACTCATTGCTAGAGTTTGCCCTGAGAGGAAAAGGCTCATGTTGCATCTCTACCAGCACTGTATACCCCTCATCTTCCAAACACGTGATTTTTTTTTTTTTTTTTTTTTACAGTTGTACTTTTGTCAGGTCCCTTGACACAGTCCATTTTCCAAAATAAAGATGCCATCCACAGGACACCCATCTCACACAGACTGAATGGGTTTCAGGGAGGCATCATGGGGACAACCCCAGCTCAGGGAAGTATAGCCTGCAGGTGGCATTGAGGACTTTAGGGACTACATGTGTGGGTGCTGCCTCTGTGTTGGGCAACATCTACTTTTTTTAATTTTTATTTTATTTTTATTAATTAGAGTTTATTCACTTTGTATCCCAGCTGTAGCTTCCTCTCCTATCCCCTCCGAATCCTACCCTTCCTCCCTTGTCTTCTCCTATGCCCCTCCCCAAGTCCAATGATAGGGAAGGTCCTCCGCCCCTTCCATCTGACCCTAATCTATCAGGCCTCATCAGGACTGGCTTCTTTGTCTTCTTCTGTGGACTGGGGAGGCTGCTCCCCCCTCAGGTAGAGGTGCTCAAAGAGCCAGCCCCTGAGTTGATGGCAAAGACAGTCCCTGTTCCTATTACTGAGGAACCCTCTTGGACACTGAACTACTCTGGGCCACATCTGTGCGGGGGTTCTAGGTTATCTCCATGCATGGCCCTTGGTTGGAGTATCAGTCTCAGAAAAGACCCCTGTGCCCAGATTTTTTGTTTCTGTTGCTCTCCTTATAGAGCTACTGTCCCCTCCAGGTCTTTCTATTTTCCGCTTCTTTCATAAGAGTCCCTGCACTTTGCAAAAAGTTTGGCTATGAGTCTCAGCATGTTTTGATACCCTGCTAGGTAGAGTCTTTCAGAGGCCCTCTGTGGCAGGCTCCTGTCCTATTCCCTGTTTTCTCCCTCTATTGATGTCCATCCTATTAGCCTTTCTGAATGAAGATTGAGCATCTTACACAGGGTCCTCCTTTTTTATTAGATTCCTTAGGTGTACAGATTTTAGTGTGATTATCCTATATTATATGTCTAATACCCACTTATAAGTGAGTATATACCATGTGTGTCTTTATGCTTCTGGGATACCTCACTCAGGATGATCTTTTGTAGATCCCACCATTTCCCTGCAAATTTCATGATTTCCTTGTTTTTTATTGCTGAGTAGTATTCCATTGTGTAGATATACCACAATTTGTGCATCCATTCCTCCACTGAGGGGCATCTGGGCTGTTTCCAGCTTCTGGCTATTACAAATAAGGCTGCTACAGACATGGTTGAGCAAATGTCCTTGTTGTATACTTGAGCATCTTTTGGATATATGCCTAGGAGTGGTTTGGCTGAATCTTGAGGAAGCACTATTCCTAATTGTCTGAGAAAGTGCCAGATTGGTTTCCAGAGTGGTTGTACAAGTTCACATTCCCACTCTTCCTGACTAGGTGGTCACCATCTCCACTGTGTTTTGTCAATGTTTAAGGGCTTAAAGAACCAGTCCCGCGTGAAGCTGAACATTGTGAGGTGCCCCCCGGTGACCACAGTGCTAATAAGGAGGCCGGACCTTCGCTACCAGCTGGGTTTCAGCGTGCAGAACGGAATTGTAAGTACAACTCAAAGCGCACTGTCTTGTAAAATACTGACAAATGAAAATGGGGGTATAGTGAATTTTTTTTTTCCAAGTTGGTCCATTTCCTTCATCTTTTCATTCAGTAAAGAGGTTTAGGGTTTTCAGTTTGGTTTGGTTTGGTTAGGATTTGTTTGTTGTTTTTTGTCGGTTGGTTGGTTTTTTAAGACACACTTTCTCCGTGCAGCTCTGGCTGTCCTGGACTCATTTTGTAGACCAGGCTGGCCTTGAACTCCACCTGCGTCTGCCTCCCTAAGGGCTGGGATTACACCTATGTGCCACTGCACCTGGCTTGGGGTTTTCCGTTTTAATTTGACCAGCTTCTTGAGATTTTGTTTGTTTGGAGATGGCGTATGCCAGGTGAGCACTCGACCAGTGAGCCCAGACCCTTGCTTGGTCTTATCTCCAATGTGGAAAGCAGCTAAGGAACGCATTGACCCAAGAGTCCCTTAAAGCAGGAAAGATCCACTTACTCTAGAACCACTAAGCTGCCTTGCTGCATGGCTTGTCTGCATCAGCTTCTGAATAGAGGTGCACAGTCTGGAATGTAAAGCCGTCTTCAGTAAGTTCACACACACACACACACACACACACACACACACACACTGGCTCGCTGTGGAAGGTGGGATCACCCCACGCTGCAGCGCTGGGAGGGTTCATTGACCAGTGGCCGCAGCCTAACCCTACGAAGTGGCTGGCTGTATCATCGATTCCATTCCTGTAAGAAGTGAGTTGGGCCAGGGACCACCAAGTCAAGAACAACAATGAGTGTTACTCTCCTCAAGCCACACCATGGAACAGAGTAGCTTTCTAGTGCCTCTTTGGCTCACACAAGAGTACTCCTCAAATCCAGGCTTCTGGCATCAAACAGTTCCAGGAGTAAGCCTGCTCATGACTAAGGAAGGCTCACTGAAACAGTGGCCGCTGCTTGATAGGTCCAGCATGGAGGGGAAGTGGTCAGCACTCCAGATACCAGTGTATTCACACCTGCCATGTACCCTGTGCAAAGCTCGTGCACAAGGCAGCCAAGGAGGCCTACAGAATCTACTTTTGCTGGCGCTATATATTGTACCAGGGATCAGACCCAGGATTTGTGGTTTCTAGTTAAACAGTCAACCACAGAGCTCCTTACCAGGCCACAGAACCCACTGCTCATAAGAACCATCTGAGAGATTGACATGGGCAAAGCCTCACCAAGTCAGCTCTCAGAGGTGGTCATGCTGGGGCACTAGGGTTCCCGGGAAAAGGCAGTCTTCCACCCTACGTGGTTCTGAGGTACGGCACTGCCCACCAAGTATAACCTGGTGTTTGCCCCTGGTAGATCTGCAGCCTCATGAGAGGGGGAATAGCTGAGAGAGGAGGGGTCCGCGTGGGACATCGGATCATTGAAATCAATGGCCAGAGTGTCGTGGCTACACCACATGAGAAGATCGTCCACATCCTCTCCAATGCTGTCGGGGAGGTAGGAATGAGGCCTGGGGCTGAGCAGGGTTAAGGTGTGTGCCCCTGGCACCATGCTAGCCTTGCTGGGAACCTTTTAGAACTCCCTTTCCCCTCCTGAGATGCTCCTCAGTAAGCAGGCCATCTGCCTCAGACCTGGCTGAGGTAAGCTTATTCCCCCACACATACACCTTTTCTTCAACACACATTGTATTTCTGCTATCTGTGGCTCCCCAAATTCCCCCTTTTTCCCAGTTAACCTCACTAGATGTTCTTAGAAGACACAAATTAGATTCAGGACCCATCAAACAGCAACCCCCAGCACCGGTATGGGCTCACATCAAGTCCACACATCATCTCTGGGGCTGTTGTTTTTGCTTTTGCAGCAGACCAGCTTTACATGGGCTGGCATGCCCATATTACTGAGACAAGAAGTAGGCCACCAGAGGCCCAGAGACCTTCTTCCCATAGAACCTTCTTTAATTTTTCAAAGGGCTATGAAAACGGAAGCCTTTAACTGGAAAACTAAGCCTTACCCAGATTCTCTCATCCTTTACAATCACCCCGACTTTCTAGAAAGCCTGTGGGTGTCACTCTCCCTAGGCCAGGCCGCAGAGTCGAGGGGTGAGCTGTCTTGGAAACTATGCAGTCGGAAGCATTATTTCCGAGGCCCCACCCAGGTAACATGGCTTTCCGTCCTCGCCTCAGATCCACATGAAGACGATGCCAGCAGCCATGTACAGACTGCTGACAGCCCAGGAGCAGCCTGTCTACATCTGAGCTGCGCTTCTGCGGTGGCATGCATGGAGGACCCTCCTCGCCGTGGTTGTGTTTCGCGCTGCATCGTGTGTCCACTGAGACATTCCCCTCTCGCGCCTAGCATCTGGTCTTACACAGGAAGAGAAGAATCAGCAAGGACCTCTTTGCTCGCTGTCTCTCTCCAGTTTGCTTTTTTTTCTGTTCCTTCCTTAATACCAGGGAAGTTTTGTGTGTGCCCCCTTGAGGGTGGAAAACAGCTAATATCTACCTGAGATCATTGGGGAGGGTCTTTGGGAGACCCTAAGGTGGTTGTCACTGCCCAAGGAGACATCATTCCTCCCAAGAGGCACACACTTCCCTGAAAGAGTTCCCAGAGGTAGCATAGGAGCTGATTGAGCAGTGCCTAAAACTTAATTGCTGTTCTCTCTGCCCTCCTCACTCGCTTGTTGGGAAGATGGTGGTGACAGGAGATGGTGTTGAACATCCTTAGAGCCATATCTTTAAGGACATTTGCTGCTTGCTATGGAGTTGGGGGCCCTCATACATTATTTCTGCCCAGAATTTCTGAGCCAGTTTTAAATTTCTTCCATAGTTTATTTGAGTTTCAATGGGTGTGCTAATACGGGCCCAACTGCAGAGAAAAGAGGAAGTGACA
Source organism: Psammomys obesus (assembly GCF_907164565.1). Classification (NCBI taxonomy): domain Eukaryota; kingdom Metazoa; phylum Chordata; class Mammalia; order Rodentia; family Muridae; genus Psammomys; species Psammomys obesus. The sequence continues at coordinate 13,195,660 of NW_026592510.1, read as the reverse complement.
TCCTGGACAAGGCTACTGTAACACTGTAGAGATCCTGGCAAGTCACAGGGCCTCTGAGGCTTCCCAGATTGTCCCAAGTTTACCAACTGGAGGAAAACCACAGGCAGGTATGATCTGCCTGTGCACTTGCACAGGCGCTTATGTGTACATAACACACACACACACCCTGCACAGTGTCTCATTTGCTCTCTGAAATCTAGCACACAGAGCCTGTGGGTAACCCCCAGCACCTCTCTGGAAGATCCCTTCCCCCTAGCAGAAGGTTGACATAGAGAAACAGGCCAGCCTACCTGGCTGAGGTTTGGCCTTCCCTTTCTCAACAGGCTCAGTGGCCTCTAAGACTCCCCCACCCCACATACACACTGGATGTCCTCGAGGGACAAACTGTGATGTGGGCCATGTCCCAAAGCTAAGCCAGCCTGAGCCTTTCACAGCCACTAGTGAGGATGTGATATTTCAAAGGCTAGAATAGATAAGCCACAAAGTCAGACAGATTTAACACTTGGTGTTGGGCCTAGGAATCCCCAAATTTGCTCCAGAAACATCCTCTACTATCTTGTAGGTCTGGGAGTGTGTAGCTGGTGTGCAAGGCGTGAGGTCTCCAACAGACACCTCACATTCTGGATCATGTCTCAGTCTAGTACATGTTTTCAATAATATCATTCTGAGCCAGTTTCACTTATTCTTGGTCCAAAGAGCAGTTTGTTTCCATGTGGGCTGTGGCTAGTTTTTGTTTTTGTTTTGTTTCTTTGATGATCTCAGTAGAGACAGGGGAAGAAAACTAATATATTTTGTACTCTGAATATAGCCCCTGTTCTCTGCATCTGGGATATATATGTTGTGTCTGTGGAAATGGGAGTTCAGTGAGCAGTGTTGGGGAGGATGGATTTATGGAGGGAAGAGAAGAATCCGTGAGAAAGAGAGATGTGAATAGAACAAGGTGAGGAACAAGAGGCTCCAGCCAGGGAGGGAGACAGTCAGCCCCCTGGGGTCTCTGACATCAGGAGTCACTGGAGAGAATCAGGAAAGCCTAGTGCTTACAGGGTTCTGCAGTAGAACCCTCAGCTTGACTTTAGCACAAGAAGTTCTGGTGATGAGAAGCCACCAGCTGTCCAGATAGCTGCCTGAGAAGGAATGGGCCTGCTGCCGCTGTGGAGTTGGGACCACAGGAGCCAGGCTATCTGGACTTATTTTTAAGGGTGTCTAACAGAACACTTCTGCATGACCAGGCCCAAGGTCAAACTCTAGCAAATGTGAAGACCAGGAACCATGTCCTGGATTTTCTTCACATCTCCTGAAGTAGCTAATCCATTGGGTATCTAGTATACTCACACACTGAAGAGTGTGACCCATGTCTCCTCTGCCAAAGAGATGATGGGTAGGACAAAAAGACACTACTGCTGGCGTGTACCAATGTCAGGCAATGGAAACCTTGGAAAGTCACGTGAGAGGCTTATGTTTGTCTGGTCCCAGGTGGCGACTGTAGGCACATGCCCAAGCACCTGGACAGGAAGGCAGAAGCAGGTCAGCAGAGGCTGACCTGGGCTGGTCAGAGACAGGCTCTCACTCCCAGTATAATCCCCAGGTAATCACAATGAAGTGTCTTCACCCCAGGGAAAGAGGAAAGAGAAAATACTTTCCATTCATGTTGTGTAAGAAATCTGGAAACTTTAAGAAGGGCTGAAAAGCCAAGCTTTTCTGTGAGCCCTCCTGGAGAACTAACAGTTTAGCATGATTGTAAAGATTACTTAGCTTTTGTGTTAATCAAACTGGTTCCTCCCTCCCAGGAGGAAAGCTCTTGGAGCCTGGTCCAGGCCCCCTGGCTGAAGTGTGTTCTTCCTCTGCTACCGTCAGGCTGAGCGGTTAAACCTGGGGTCTTGTCTGACATCCTCATATACACTTACATATGTAAATATCTCTTTACCCCCAATAATGGGGCCAACTACATACAGAGCCGCCTTCCCCAAACTGCAAGGCACAAAGCCCCTCTGCCCACTCAGCTGGGATATGCTGGTGACTCGGCTTTGGGGACAGGCTCCCAGATTTTCCTCACCCCCCTCCTACTCCAATGAGGTTGCACCACAACCCACTCAGCCTCTGCCTTCTCCAGCAGGAACACTTCAGGGAGCCACCATCAGCCTTGAGTTCATGAGAGGAAGAAAGCCCCACAGATCAATGGGGGGAGCCCACTTCCTGAGCAAGCCCTCCCTCCCTCACCACAGCAGGCTCCTGGGGGTAGAGCACGCGGCAGGCTGCCACCTCCCTGCACACGGGTTTGCTTTCTGAACTTTGCCCAGCAACATTGGCCTTCAGGGAGTCCAGAGTAACCTACTACCTCCCCCACTGCTCCCCTCCCCCCTGCAGCCCTGTCCACACCTACCCTCCCTGTCGTACACTGATGAAAACCCACCCACAGAGCCCTGTCCGGGTCTCTCCGCCCACTGGTGTAGCCGTCACCAATGTTTACAACCAAGGGCCGCCTCTTCCTGATGTTTTAACTCTCACCTCCACAAGGCTACCTGTTGGTTTGAGTTTCACCTCTGTCTGCCTCTTCCCTGGTTAGGGTCCACCTAAGCACACAACTCTGATTTTATTTCCCCTCCATCCAAGGCAGTGTGTGATGACCGTGTGGGAATGAGCTCTCTTGTACATACTTAGCACAGCACCCGGGGTATGAACCCGCACTCCTGTCCTGTGACGGGGTGCATTAGCGCTTACTGTAAAACATCGGGAGAAGTATAGTATTGTATTTGTAACAATATCGTTCTTTGTATACACGAAACTCAATGATCTCTATATATAAATATAAATATATATAAATAAAATATATCTACACGTGAGCCTGGAATGTGACACTGCACACCCACTGAATGTATTTCCTCTGACAGTCTGGTTACCGGTCCTGGCCCACCTTCCCCTTCTTTGTGCCGTGACTGCAGTTGTCTAGTTTGGGGTTGTGATGTATTTAATGTGCTATCTCCTTATTTAACTGAACGCTAACGTCTGTATAAGAATTGCTGCAACAATAAACAAGGACTTCGCCTCTTGGCTCTGGCTGAGTGTCTTGCTGTTTCGGGGAGGAACAGGGCTCCGTATGCCAGGAGGGAGGATTTTTGTCTTTTCCTTAATAGGCCACCTCCAGCCCTAAGGATTATGGTGACCACTTGCTACCCAGGTATTTTATTATGTGAAACTGGCCTGTCACAACAGTGTTTTAAGCCTCATTGGAGTACACTGAAAGGGAGAAGGGGTCCTTTGTGTTTCATACTTTGTATCATCACGGAAGGAAGAGAAGCAGAAATTAATTCTTCCTCTCATAAGGAAAAAAAGAACAGAAGTGGTCTTTGCTGAGGGCTGGAGCCAAAGTGGAAAACAGTGTCTCAGGAAACCAACCTGAAGATTCTGTGAGAATGTTTCAGAAGCCTCTTACATAGTACTCTTTGCAATTCCACTTTTCAGATTTTGGTAATGTGATTTTCCTGCGGCCAGGGCTTTGAGTGTGGCAGCAGGCTCCCATTACAGAAGACCTGGTGTTCCGCTAGTGTCCTAGTCTTCATTAGGACACCATCTTCCTTGTCTTTCCTGAAAAACTAGTCACAGGTCCCTCAGGGACTGCATCTGAGCTGTCGACAGCCCTGAAAGGTAGAAGCTGAGAATCCTAAAATGCTATGCTCAGGCACCACTGGGTGCGCGTTATTATGCTTTATATCTCTGAAACAAAACACAGGAGGTGGAAAGGCTTCAAGAACTGGGAGTGTACTAAATCCTCCGCAGTTGTGTCCCCACAGAAACATCTTAAACTGCTCGATTCACCAGTAAAACCACTTGTACAAGAGCTAACAAACCCAGATGAGAGATGTCCAAGCTTTGACGGATCCAGAGGGAAAAGCTGTGGAAGATGGACATAGAGGTGGTCAAGGAACTCAAAAGTAGTTCTCATTGGGTTTGAACTCCAGACCAGCAGACTTAAGATCTGATCTTTACCAACTGAGCCATCTGAGGCTTCTGGTCTTCCTGTCACTGACAGAAAGCCTCTGGCTTGTTTACTCAGAGACTTTTATCTGGTCTTTACTGATTCAGTGCAATGATTCCTGTCCTGTCTGAGGCTGGCACAATCACAGCCAACTGCTTGGGGCTGTGAAGCCAGGCTCAGACCACTGGGAGAGAAAAGGAGTTAAAAGAAAGAGGTCTCACACACACATTCACTCAAAAGATGGACAAAACAAGAAATTTCAACCAACAAAATTCCACAAGCTTACATATGATGATAATGTTGATTTCAGCTAGCATCTCCTCTGCAGAAACTGCAGAAAGTTCAGGCTGCCCTCAGAAAAACCTCTTTCCTGACCAGCTGCCATGGCCCTTTCCGTGGTATCAGCCTGTATGCACATATAGACAAATGATCAGACATATAGACCTGTGCACATTCATACGCACTTTCAATGGATGATACAAAAGAACCTCCTTACCAACAGTTAGCAGTTAGCATGCACTTGTGTAACATGTACAAAAAAACAGACATACAGACACATTTACATGCAAACACATCTACATATTTACAACTCATGAATGAAGCGAATTCCAATGGATTCAACCAACAATAAACAATAAACAATAGTAATAGTTCTATAATTCTGAGACAAAGCTCTCTACATCAGAAAAAGAATTACCTCATAGTCAGAAAGGCAATCACAAAAACAGATGAATCCAAAAATATAAGAGAATAATAGGTTACATGGGTATTTTTTTATTAAAACTAAACATTTCTTATCTATGTATCCATTACATAAGTTCTTAATGAGTTCAGAATGACAAAGGTTGACAAGGCCTAAAGGTTAACAGGATCCAAGAAGTTACAACAAGATATATGTCTTTTCAATTAGGACTGACCTGGCTACACATTTTCCACCTATCTCTTTGTTTATAGTGGGTTCAATCTGTCTTTCATTCCAAGATATAAAATAAATTTAAAATGACAATATTTTATGCTATAAGCTGACAAGATATAAGAAATTACAGCGAAACAGTTTGTATTTTTTTACATTAAGGTTTGTACTTAATTTAGGTATTTCTTGGTAGCTCCATTATATTCTGGGTTCATGGGAAGTTCAAACCAACTTGCCTATATTTATGGTGCATACCAGGATTTGTGGTACAATCTCTAGAATGAAAGTTTATCTAAAGCCACAAATCTGTCTCAAGCCTGTCTCCTAGTGAGGTATCTGGAGGTCCACAAAAGTATTTACTGCAGCTGTCAACTTTCTTTTACCTTTGTAACTTCCAAAATTGTTTCAATCAAATCAGGAATTCTACAATCAGGAATTAATTCATCAGAACAACAGTGTGTCTTCATAAAGCTCCCATGGGAGGATTGTTCAATCAAATTAGGTAAATACCCAGAAAGTTTTGGTTCACACCATGGCAGATTTTTAAGATATTTACAGCAGCACAGAAAAAATGGGGGTGTCAGAGGCTGGAAGTAACTCTGCAGTTGCATCACAGTACAGACTTTGCAAAATACCAGACTACCTTCCAGAAAGCCCACATGCCTACTGAACCTTCTCAATTCAATGACTCCTGGCAATCACAGGACCTAGTTTAGTATGATGAAAAGATGTGTTGACAAGAAAGAATTGCATATATCATCCCTTCTCCAACTATAAATGGCACAACATGAAGAGAGATGCTTCCCACCTGTGGAAGGGAAAGAACATTGAGTGCTGCCTTTAAACATGGAACCAGGTACCAGACTTGGTACAGTCCATGCTCTCTGGCCCAATCCCTGAACATTGATTTGGTTGCCAATGGACCACTTCCACCATCTTCCTGAGACCTCAGGAAGCAGAGTATGTGGAAAGACTCCAGCTGCTGAGGACAGAGAAGTAAGCACAGTACTTTGACTTGGAATTAATAGCTGAGCATATCCCACTAGGCAGATCCCAATGACCCTCTACAGTGATGCTGGATGAAAACTCTGGTTCACCCTGGCTCCAGGAAGAGAGCTGAAGCTCCACCGGAACAGATTTGTAGCCTAGCCTACATCAACTCCAGCTGCATCCATCTCCTGTCACTAGTACACCACACTATAACATTGTGGGTTTGGTCCTGCCCTCCAGTTACTGAACCAACAGATGGATTACAACCTAAGAGCCAACTATATGCTGCTTGTAAGAAATTCACTTCTAAAGATATGTAATAAACTGAAAGTGACAGGGAAGTGTGATAGTTGATTTTCATTGTGCATGTAGCTAGACTTAGAATTACATAGGTGCTTGGAAAGACATACATCTGGGTTTATCTATAATGGTGTCTCCAAATTAACCGAGGTCGGGGGAGACAAAGCCTGACCATAAATGCTGTTTTCCCATGGGTTAGAGGCCTGGATGCAATGAAAAAGGAAAAAATAGCAGCTGAGCACTGGAGTTCCACATTTCCCTGCCTCCTGGCCCATGACGACATGAATTGCTCTGTTGCACACATCACTGACTGACCCCTCTGAAACTGTAGGTTAAAATAAATATTTCCTCCCTTACATTGTTTCTGCCAGGTATTTTGTCACAAACACCTAACTACTGCAGATAGAGATACTCTGTGTAAATGAAATCCAAAGGAAAGCATGAGCTGCTGTACTGGTATCAGTTAAAATGCACCTTAAATCAGAATCAGTGACAATAGACTGAATCAATATGTTATAATTTGAAAGGCCTTTTCTAATCACCCATTCTAACTGACACAGAGACCTATTAGATCTATTAACAAGCTTTAGGATCTATAACTGAGCAGATATGATCTAGTCTAAATCTCTATACTAGTCTGGCTACTTCTCAGCCACACACCCTGAAATATTTGCCATATTGGTCCTGCCTAGGTTGCTATTGCTTCATCAGATCAGTCTTCATGGCCATCTCCTTTCTCTACCTCCTCCTCTTCCTCCTCCATTCTCCCCTTCTCTGATGGTTCCTACTTGAAACTGCAGGCTGGGAATGAAAGTCCTGCCTCCTGTCCTTTCTTGCCCAGCTATAGGCTCTCAACAACTTCACAAAGCAATCAATGGACATGACAATGCCCATATTCAGACTGCAACCAGATCTTGGAGCACAGAATTCAGCATCTGAATACACAATACAACACACCAACCCCCAACAATGGGCAGGGAAGGTTATTATATGTGAAAAAAAAAAAGGTCAATTCAACAAGAAAAAAAAATGATGATTTAAGTATACAATAACCATCATTGAAGAATATAAAACAAATATTAATAGAAAGACCACAGTGCAATGATAATTGAGTTACTAAAGTAACATCCTACTTTTAGCAATGGACATGGCATCCAACCAGAAAAAAATTGGCAGAGGTAGCCTGCACTCCACTCCAAGCAAACCAAGCAGGTCAAATATTCTTACCAACTGCTGCAGAATATACACTCTCAATGTACATGGAACATTCTTCATAATAAATCATATTGTGATAGGTCACAATAATCTCAACAGAGTCTCATATCAACTATCTCTTCCAATCACATTGTAATAAACTATAAAGAAATTTTAACATAACCTTTGGAAACTACAAGTACATAGAAATTAAACAACAAACCCCTGGATAACTAATAAATAACGGAGAAGTAAAGAACTTTTCTAATGTTTTTAAATTACAGACAAAATATAACAAATCCAATCTATGGGACAAAGAAAACAAAAGACTCAAGGAAGGGAAGAAGGGTGGGAAAATGGGAGAAGAGATGAAGGGAAAGAAGAAAGGAGGGAGGAAGGGAAAAAAGAAAAATAAAAGAGAAGGGGAAAGAAGTTTCTTAAATAAGAAACCTATTATTGTAACTGAAAGAAAAAAAATGTAAGACAGATCTGAACACAGAGTTAAAAGAAGAAAAAAATAAAGACCAGAGGAGAAATTTAAATATATATATATATATATATATATATATATATATGAACCATTAACAAAAAAGAAAAATTGGTCTTTACAAAAACAAAATTAACAAGTGAAGGAAAATAAAAATGGATCAAACAAAAAAGCAGATAGGAAAGAAATATAACTTATACTATAAAATATAAAAGCATTAGAGACTATGAGCAATGATGTACAAAAAAATTGATAAGCTCAAAAGATGAAAAAAAATCCTGTTCATATTCAACTTTCCAAGACTGAGGCATGGAGAAATAAAAGTCTGAAAAGACAAATGACTTGAGCTTATATTTAGACAGCTTTAAAGACTCCACCAAAACAACAACAACAATCTAATAAATGAACTCTACATAGTTGTAGGGCAATACACAAAACACTGAAATAAGGAGTGTTTCTACATAAGAGCAATGAAATGATTGAAATGAAAAACAGTAACAAAAAATTATCTAGGAGAAAATGGTTCTATAATGAAAACCATAAAGCACTGACAAAATGAACTGACTAAAGTATCTAAAGATACAGTGCAATTCCCAATCAAATACCAACAACTGTATTCCCATGTCTAGAAACATAGCCTAGGATACATCTGGTAGCACCAAATAAATATTAACTAAAGCAAAAAATAATAATGAAGCAAATTTTGGCCCAAAGAGCATAGGATACATCATCATATCATCTAGCTTGAAAGTGTACTACAAAGCTATAAGAACTGAAACGTGCTGATGTAAAACATGGGCCCGTAGCACAACAGAACAGACTAGACCATGATGGAGAGTAAAACTGCACCTCCATCTCTAACCACACCTATAAACCAACTCAAATTAATTAAGGACTCAACCATAAAACTCAAAGGAGTGGAAGCAGACATGGGGAAATGCATTAGGAATCAAGGATGAGCAAGAATTTTTTAATAATGAAACACAGGAAATTTAAAAATGGACAAATGAGATAACACCAAACTGAAAAACTTTTACAAGAGCAAAAGAATACAGCAAAAGGAGACAAAAGAATACAGATATAACCCAATAGAAGAGAAAGCAGGGAATAGCCTTGAACACACTGGCTCAGAAGACAACTTCCTAAACAGAGCACCAACAGCTCAGGCACTAAGATCAACAATTAAAAAACGGGACCTCATGAAACTGAAAATCTTCTGCAAGGCGAAGGACCTTGTCAATATGACAAAATGGCAGCCTACAGAAAGAGAAAAGATCTTCACCAGCCCTACATCCGACAGAGGGCTAATGTTTAAAATATATACAGAACTCAAGAAATTAGATACTAGAAACCAAATAACCCAATTTAAAAATGGGGTGGAGAGCTAAACAGAGAATTCTCAACAGAGGAATCTCTAATGGGCAAGAAGCATTTAGTTATCAGGGAAATGCAAATCAAAACTACTCTGGGATTCCATCTTACACCTGTCAGAATGGCTAAGATCAAAAACTCAAGGAACAGCACATGCTGGTGAGGATGTGGAGCAAGGGGAACACACTTCCATTGCTGGTGGAAGTGCAAACTTGTACAACCATTGTGGAAATCAATCGGGTGGTTTTCAGAAAATTGGGAATAGATTTACCTGAAGACTCAGCTATACCACTGCTGGGCACATACTCCAAGGATGTTCTATTATACCACAAGGACACTTGCTCAACTGTGTTCATAGCAGCTTTATTCGTAATAAGCAGAAACTGGAAAACAACCCAAATGTTCCTCAGCTGAGGAATGGATAAAGAAAATGTGGTACCTTTACACAATGGACTACTACTCAGTTACTAAAAACAAACACATTGTGCAATTTGCAGACCAATGATTAGAAGTAGGAAAGATCATCCTGAGTGACACAGAAAGACATGCATCATATGTACTCACAAGCAGACATTAGCCATAAAGTACTATGCTTCAACCCACAACCCAGAGAAGCTAAGTAACAAGGAGGACTCAAAGGAAGGATGCTTGACTCTCACTCAGAAGGTAAAATAAAATAGGCATTGGAGGTAGATGGAGGGAGGGAACTGGGTAGAAGCGTTGATGGGGAAGGGAGTAGTGGTGAGGATTAGGAGGAGGGAGAGCAGGAGAGAAAGGGCCAGGTGAGAGAACAGAAATCAGAGGTGGGGACATCTCTGGGATGAGCCAGAGACTTGAGATAGGGGAGGCTCCAGGAAGTCTATTGTAGCTTCCCTAGCTGAGACTCCTATAAGCGGGGGATATGGAGCCTGAAGTGGCCACCTTCTGTAGCCAGGCAGGACTTCCAGTGGCAGGATAAGGACACCAACCCACCCACAAAACCTTTGATTCAAAACTTGTCCTGCCTACAAGATGTGCAGGAACATAGAACAAAGATGGAGGCCAACCAAAGACTGGCCCTACTTGAGTCCCATCTCATGGGAGAGAACCAGTCTCTGACACTATCAGTGTCACCCTGCTATGCTTGTAGACAGGAACCTGGCACAACTACTCTGAGATGTTTCACCAAGCAGCTAATGGAAACAGATGCAGAGTCTCACAGCCAAACATTAGACAGAAGTAGGGGAGACATATGGAAGAGTGGGGTGAATGACTGAGGAAGCTACAGTGGCCAAGGACTCCACAAGAAGACTTCCAGAGTCAACTAACCTAGGCCAAGGGGGACTCATGGAGATTGAAACACCAACCAAAGAGCATACAAGGACTGGTCCTAGGCCCCCTGCACATATGTAGCAGCTGCACAACTTGGTCTTCATGTGGGTCCCCCAGCAACTGGAGCAGGTGCCCTCTCTGACTCTGAGGCCCGCCTTTGGATCTTGTTTCCCTAACTGGGCTACCTTGTCTGGCCTCAGCAGGAGAGGATATGCCTAGTCCTGCAGGGACTTAATGTGCCAGGGTGGGTTGGTGCCCATGGGGGACCTCCCTCTTCTCTAAGGAGGAGAGGGGAGAATGGGTGGAGAGGTGGGGAGGGGGCCTAGGAGGAGAGGAACTGAGCTCAGGATGAAAAGTGAATAAATCAAGTTTTAAAAATGGGAGAAATATTTTCAAACTATGCATCTCACAAAAGGGTGATTTTAGAATATGTAAGGAGAATAGCGATAATAAAAATAATCTTCTTTAAAATGGCATCAAACCTAAACAGATATTTCTCATAAATAGAGAAAAAGGAGAAACAAATTACAGACAGGTGTGTGGCACCATCACAGATCATCAAGGAAAGCAACACAAATCCACGGTCAGGTGAATTTGTTCCCTGTGGAATGGACAATGGCAAAGGAGATAGGAATGCATGTTAACAACTTACATGGAGAAAGAGAATGCAAATTAGTAACACTACCTGCAAATTTCTTACTAAATATAACTAAAATATATCATTTTTACCTTGTGATCTTGTAGCCCCACTGCTGGGTACATATCCAGAAGTAAGAAGGTCACAGCGTTAGGGAAAAAGTTCAGATCCTCACACTTGCACACAGCAAGCTCCCTCACCCACTGAGCCATTGCCACAGGCCTCTCATGGCATGTTTTGAACCATTACAGATAGAGGCCAGAAAAACAGTGACCCCAACTACCAGTAGCAGGACTCAAGAGCAGTCAAGAATAGTGACACTTTTAATAACCTTTGAGAAACCAATTTATCAGCCCTATGTGCTACCAATTGGAAGGTTTATGGATAGTCTGGACAGGTGGAGCTCCCAGTAGGGGGAGCTTTGCCACAGGCTAGCAACCCATGGCTGTGGCTTTTTCCTGTGACCTTCAGCTGGAAATAATCCATCAGAAGAGAAATGGTTGCTTCTGAAGTAGGCCCTCTGTGCCTTTCAGCCTGTGGTTTGCTACCAATCAACCCCTCTTCATTTCTAGTCTTCACCCTCTGGCCCTCAGTAATTAAGATTAGGACTTCTCAGAAGTTGTTTTTCTTGTTGGTACCTGTATATCAAAACATCATAGGGCAACAGAGAACCCAAAGCTCAGCTCTCATCTCAAAAGGAAGAAGAGGGGCTTTGTTCTAGAGAGGGGGTTCTCAACCTGTGGGTAGTGATACCTTTGGGATTTGCACGACCCTTTTATAGGGGTCGCATATCAGATATCCTGCATTTCAGATAGTTACATTACAGTTCATAATAGTAGCAAAATTACAGTCATGAAGTAGCAACAAAAATAATTATGTGGTTGGGGGTCACCACAACATGAGAAACTGTATTAAAGGGTCGCAGCATTAGGAAGGTTAGGAACCACTGTTCTAAAGCCAAATATGAGCTAGCATACCCCAGGAATGCAGATTAGGTTATCCCAAATACCATACTGAACATGGTGACAGTTTCATAACAGTCTTTGCTGTGGCAGAACAAAAGACAGCTGTAGATCCGGGCAGTTTTCAAATACATGGGTGGAAATGCAGGTGGTAACTAAGCAAAGAAAACTCCGATAAATTTCACAGGCTATCTGATGCCTTTCGCAGCATCTGTGTTGGTGAATAGCCTAAAAGGGTTCAAAGGATAGTCACGAGGATGCTAGGTCAGGCACAGAGGTGTGTGCAACGGATGGCTAGTAAGGGAGCTAGAAAGAGCCCAACACAATTTGACCTGGGCTCTTTTAACATTCCAACTCTATACAATCAGAAACTTCTAGTCAGTGAATAAACCTGGTGGAATAGAGGTGTAGCCTTTCCCTGAGAATTTCAGTTCACAACAATCCATACCTGTGTACATTTCAATGATGATTTTTTAAAAATTATGAAAATAACAATGGACAATGACTTCAAAAGAAAAATCACTCGACTCACGATTCTGGAAGATCACACCACTGTCCTGTCCAGAGGCCCCGGATGGAGCAGAGAAGAGGGAGCCAGTGGCCTGCTGAAGTGGCCAAGCATATGGGTTGACTTGCTTTTTAACCACCAGCTCTGGAAAGACTAGCTCAACAGCCAATCTCATTCCTCCAAGACAGCACTGACCTTCCCAGAGGGAGGTGTGCCCTGGCCTGATCACCTTCCACTCGGCTGTGGCTCTTTAGGTTTCTCCTCCACACAGCCACGCCGGAGGATGCAATACCAGCTCAAAGCTTCCACTTGAGGGGTCGACTAAATCCTAGCTACGGCAGAGCCTCTTCCACCACCATACAGAGCAGAGTGCCACTATCGCAGATGGGTAGGCAGAGTGGAAAGACAGATTTAACTCATCTGCAGGAGGATGAGCCCCAGCTGGTCCTAGCACGGGGCCTTTGGGCCAGGCCCTTTCAAAGCACTTTCTATAGATATCTTAATCCCACAACACCTGCTGGAAGGAAAGGCTGCTTCTCATTTATAGCCAAAGCGCTAGGGGTTAAGAAATCAGTTATTCCCCACAAGGAGAGCAACAGAACCAAAAAAATATGGGCACAGGGGTCTTTCCTTTCTGAGACTGATACTCCAAAGAAGGACCATGCATGGAGATAACTTAGAACCCCTGCACAGAAGTAGCCTATGGCAGCTCAGTGTCCAAGAGGGTTGCCCAATAATAGGAACAGGGACCATCTCTGACATGACCTCATGGGCTGGCTCTTTGATCACCTCCACCTGAGGGGAGAGCAGCCTTACCAGTCCACAGAGGAAGACAAAGAGGTCAGTCCTGACGAGACCTGATAGACTAGGGTCAGATGGAAGAGGAGGAGGAGGACCTCCCCTATCAGTGGACTGGGGGAGGGGCATAGGAGAAGAAGGAGGGAGCTTGGGATTGGGAGAAGGAGGACCACATCTGGGATACAAAGTAAATAAACTGTAATTAATAAAATAAAAGCATTTTTAAAAAAAGAAAGAAAGAAATCAGTTACTGCTCCAGTGGCTCTAGCTGTGCTGGACTACCTGACCCCTCAACAGTTTCAAACGCATTCTATCCAGTCACCCTATGAAGTAATCAACACTGGCACACATTCCTGTGAGGACTGGATGGGGTTGGGAGCTGCAAAAGGAATCTTTGCTTCTTGCTTGCCTTCTCTTCCCTGTAAGTGAGATAACAGAAGTTCTCTTGAAAAGATCACAGACCACCCTTCCTGGCTCACTCTGCTAACCTATGCTACTGACCAGTAGTCCCGTGAGACAGAGAGCCCCCACCTCAGGCCCTCTCCAACAAAAAGAACCCTCTTGACAGAGCTGCATCCCTAGCTGCAGGCAGCACCCTCCTCAGCAAGAGGCCCTGACTCCCATCTGCCCTCTCTTCCAGGCTGCCAGCTGAACTATCCTCCACAACACTTACCTGGGGAGGAAGGATTAGATTGTAGCAGCCAGAGTCGAGGACACCATGAGAACACAGCCCGCAGAATCAACTTAAGCAGGGCTCACAGGGACTCACAGGGGCTCACAGAGACTAAAGCAGCAAGCATGGAGCCTGCATGGGTCTGGGCCAGGCCCTCTGCGTACATGCTGTGGTTCTTCAGCTTGAGGTTTCTGCTGGGAGTGGGGGTGTCTCTGACTCTTTTACCTCTTCTTGGAACCTTTTTCCTCCTTCTGGGTTGCCTTTAGTACCTACTCTCATTGAATATTGTTATGCCATGTTTTGTTGATATCCCTGAGAGGCCCGCTCTTTTCTGAAGGGAAACAGGAGCAGTGGATCTGGGGGAGAGGGAAAGTGAGGGGGGACTAAGGTGGGGAAGGAGAGGAGGCTGTGGTAGGAATGTACTGTATGAGAGAAGAATAAATAGATCAAAATAAAAAGTCCTGCTTTTTCTGCTCTTCGGTTACTTGACCTCATTGAGCGTGTTCCTCTGGTGGAACTTGTTTTGTCTTGCACTAACAGAATTTCTGCAACTGAAAGAAGACCTCAAAACTGTCTGCACACAGGGACCTACAGGAAGATGAATGGTTGGTTTTTGTTAATGAACAAGACTTTAAGGCACCCAGGAATCACAACCTTTGTCCAGTGCTAAATGCAAGTGTGCTCCCAGGGTTTCCGTCTCCCTGTCCGAAGTGATCCCTTCTTTAAAACAGCTGCAGACAGTGTGGGTACTACAGGTTGATTGTACAACAATGTGAGTGTATTTTACATTAGACACCAAACTTCTCACTTAAAGACAACTAATGTGGCTGAGGGAGGAGGCTTGGTTGATGAAGTGCTTGCACGTCAGCATGTGGACCTGGTTTCCATCTCCAGCACTGGTGTGCAAAGCCTGTAATCCCAGCATCAGGGAGGTGGAGACAGAGTGTGGAGAGCTGCTTGTTTGTCAGGCTGCTCTTTTACTGAGTGTTCAGCAAAAGGCATGTTTTCACCCTGGCCTTCACCTTGAGACAGACATGAGCAGGATGTTTTGCCAAGCTCCTTCACACAGAGAGGATCACACAGAGAGGTGGTCAAGGTAAACAGGTTTGACCTCTCGATGAACCCCTTCATTGTAATGAGGTGCTTTGCTCTGACTAAAGAAAAGGAATTATGGAATAAACCAGGCACACTCAGGAACTGTTTGACTCTGCCCTTGGGCTCCAGTAAGGTAGGATCCCTCGAACTTGTTGGTTAGCAATCTAACTGAACCTATGAGCTCTAGGGTCATTGAGAAACCTTGTCTCAAAACAGTGTGGGTGTTTGAGGGGATCATCTGCTGATGTTGACCCCTGGCCTCCACACATCTTCACACATGAATGCACACCAATACACTCAGTACCCCGGAACACATACAAGCACATGCACACACAACAGCTATGGTCAGGCAGGCTTACAGCTCGGCGGTGGACTGATCACCTAGACTGATCACCTAGCATACGTGAGGTCCTAAGGTTCAATACTTGGCAATGCAAATACACTAAATTATATTTAGTGTATGTCGCTCAATTTTAATTTTTTAATGGTTTAAATGGTAACGTTTAGGTTATCACAATTTCAACGTTCTTAATTTTAGCATGGAATTAATTTGGTGGTAGTTATTTTCTATAGCTTGGCTAGAAGAGGTCTTTCAGAGACTGGAGACAGGGCTCTATGGGTGTCTAGTGAGTAAGGGTTCCAAACTGATAAGAGGCATGAAGGCAGCCTCTTCCAGCAGTGTTGACTCTGGTGGCTGCAGCTGAGCTCAACAGACAGGCCTGGCAGATGGAGATGGCCACAAGAACTGTAGTGTTCCACATCTCTAAGGGATAATTGCTTCAGCATGTGAGATTTTTTGTTTGCTTGCTTGCTTTGTTTTTCTTTCTTTGTTTGTTTGTTTGTTTGTTTTTCAACTCTCCCCAGCTTTCTTGTTTGCTTTCTTCCAAGGAAACCACAGGCTTCAAAAAAAAATCCCATGATAGATTTGGCGCCCTCTGGTGGAGTAATGAGAGAAAAGCCCCATCTACAGGTCTTGATTCCAGTGGGCGGCTGAAAGAATGAGGAATGTTATAGATCTAGCCTACCCCTCAGGTACTTTCTAGATGAGGACACAACATCTGCAGACAGAACCGGGGCTGGGATTCATTAACTGCTCCACTGTGCAAACCCAGAGGCTAACAGCGGGCTCTTCAAGCTGGTCGGGCCCTGGAGCCCCTGGAGGCAGGCTGATTTCACTGCTATGAGCCGCTGCAGAGTTTATCAGGTCAATCTGATGGAGACCATACAATTCAAAGGCATAAACCCCGGAACAGAATGCTGAGGAGATCCACACACACACTCGACAGCATAAAGAGAGGGCAGCAGAATTCCCTGAGTTGACCTAAAATTTAGACTATTGTTTCCTAGAATTCAGCCCATGTGACTCCAACTTCTGGTTGGCCACAGAAGAGCAAATGAGATTTGGAGAGGTAATCAAAGCCAGGGCTGAGCAAAGTCAGGAGAACTAGAGCGCACACCCGCTGTTGTTGGCTGACAGTGTACATGGCCAGCAAACACACACACACACACACACACACACACACACACACACACACACACCACGTGCTGAGTCCCAGGCCAGGTGGGCAGTACAGCAAACCTCTCCTGCAGGTTTCCACCACAGAAGAGATGGGCAGCAGTGACTGGCTCCATGCCACTCTATCCACATGGCCTCAGCTTTTCTTTAGGACAGCCAGCCCTGCAAGGGCCAGAGATCACACCTGAAACAAGCCTCTTCCTGGTACAGGTCCGCCTGGCTGAGCTGTAGGGAATGTGTCCCTCATGCCTCCCTCCCACACAGGAACTGAAGCACAGAAGAAGAGAACAGAAGGAGCCTGAGGCAGCCAGCCCAAGCATAGCATGCTTCGTGACACCTGCTAAGTAGCCTTGGCTTGGCGTCCCTATGCTCCTTCTACTCCTGACGTTTACAAGAGGAATTTGGTCCTTGCTTTGTGGCAGCAGCAGATACAATAGTTTGTTTTCAAGAGCCTGAAGCTGCAAAGAGCAGTCCAGCTTTGGCAAAGATGAATGCTCAATGGCCACGCACTCCGCCCTTTCCCACCCGGCAGACCTGGGATCGCATGGCATCTGCAACAACCTCCTCATCCTCCTACTTTTTTTTTAAGGAAACGGGCTTGGATCCTCCAGAGGGCAGTGGGCCAAGGACACTGGACTGCTAATTAAAAGGGCCCAGATTGGATCCAGCTACCTGCGGTTCTGAGCCCCTAGGAGGATTCCACAGACCATTCCACAAGGAAAGCTGAAGGGAACACATTCATCTCCCAGCTTGGGAGACAGACAGCTTCCTTCCCATACCCCAAACCAACCCTGGATCCCCACAAAGAGAACAAACCCCAGAGGAGGAAGAACTCTGGATTGGCCCAGCCTCAGTGACTCCTGAGAATACAACCACAGCCCCTTATCATGTTTCGGAGGCTTCGCCAGAGGTCAGGTGTACACTCTGCTGTGGGGACAGCCCAAGCCCATGGTGTGTGGCAGCTACTGATTCCCCTGCGGGAACCAGTGTTCAACAGTCATTACTAAAAATTCATTTATGGATTCAGATAATAAAATGTTTGCTATGCAAGCCTGGGAACCTGGCTCCCACCCTGAGGGCCTATTAAAAAGCCCTAGTGTGACAGTGTGACAGCGTGGCAGTGTGGGCCTGCAATCCCAGCAAGATACAACCAGAGACACAACTCCAGAAAACACAATCCCAAGAGACACAACCGGCTCCTGAAGGACTTCCTGTCCAGTCAGTACAGCCCATCAGGGAGCATCAGGTTCAGCGAGAGACCCTGTCACAAAAACAACAGGTGGAGAGCAATAAAGGAAGACACTATCAACCTCTGACCCCCTCACACACATGCGCGCATTGCGCGCGCGGGCACACACCGTCAAAGGAAATCACACTGGTAACAAAGGTACTGCGTCATCAGGATACAAGGCTTCCACGTCGTTTCACAAGCACTCCACACCGGGTAGGCCCCCAGCACCTGCTGGGTGCGTGGGCAGTAGCATGCCCCCATAACTAACTGTTCTCAAAGAAATTTACACTACAGAATTGTATAGGTCAGAGCCTGATGGCTGACTTCGCCCATTGTCTAAATTAACAGAACGAATAAAGTACTGGTCCTACATAGTAAAGTCTCTGTATCAGTTGGCTCGTGAGCACACATACATTTGAAGATGTGAGTCAGAAGGCAGAGATCTCGGTGGAATCGGTGTTCTCTGACGAGAAGAGCACAGGGGGCCCGGTACAGTTAGATCATGGTATCCACGTAGTAAAGGGCAGGATGAAACCTGCCATTTCATTTCTTACTAAAAATGAGCTGTGGGTGACAGCAGGAGCTCTGAAAAAAAGTCCACAGGAATTCTGGGAATCTGCACGCTTAGGGTGGAGCAGGGATTCCCTGCCCCAGGACCCTGTTCCTTCGCGCCCAGGTCCTTGGGTCAAACTGTGGTACTCTGCCGCCACCTGGTGGCACAGAACAAAATGCCGCAGCGCTCCAAAACCGTGGCTCATGCGCAGGCCCAGGGACTTCATTATCCCATTCTCTAAGTCATCTGGTGATCCTTTGGTTTCTCCTTCCAAAGCAGGTGAGCGCCCCGCCCCCTCCGATTGTTTTGCCTTTCAAGCTACATCCACGAAAAAGCAAATCAAGCAAAGACAGAAAGTTACCAAGCTGGAGCACAGACCCTTAGGGGGCTTCCCGGCAACCGCGCCCACATTCCAGAACTTTCCCTCCGTCACCGAGGCCTCCACTGAGCTCCAGCTAATCTGGCACTGGGGTGTGTTTCTCCTGACCAGAAACACCCGAGCTTTCTACAACTCGGGCAACATCTACTCGGTGCCGCATTCTGGAGGATCTGGGGTGATGGCTCCCGAAATGTTTCGGTTGAAAATGGTCTCCCTACCCGCCCCCCCCGACCCTGCTGCCCCAGCCAGATGCTACCAAAACATCATGCCCTAAGCCGGGTCGTTCAGCAACAGCTCTGTGAGCCCTGACCACACCTTGCACTGTCCTTGCGCCAACTTCCGGGCCCAGTGTCTATCTGCCCCAATTCTCCCAATTACGCCAGATATCCGACCCCGCTCCCTGCAGAGCTGTTTTCCCCCTGCCGCCTGCTCCAACCTGAGAGCCGAACAGGAAATACGGGTATGTTCCTGAACACGACGAGACTGACCAGTGCGTGATTTAAACGAAAAATAATGTGGAAACAGAAGTCTTTGAAGTGCAATCTAACTAAAAACGGACGAAGAAAGGTTCCTGTTGTGGGGCGGGGGGGGGGGAGCCTTACCGTTTGCAATACCTTAAATAGCCGTGGTAAATCAAACGGTCCTTCAGTGTTAAGAGGAATGTTTGGGCTTTTAGATTACCGCCCTCGGTCATCAAGCATGGCTTCAGCTTTAATTCTGTGCGGCTGGGCAGAACCCAGACAAAAATCCCTGCCTGTCTGCAATTTACATCCCAGTGGAGAAGATAAAAGATAATTAGGGAAAATATATAGTTCTATTACATTATGATGTGTGCTCAAGGAGCAGGGGGAGGGGGGATTAAGTAAAGACGTGCGCGGGGTGGGTGGGGGAGCCGAGAAAGGGTTGCAGTTTGGGTGGAAGGAGGCGGAAGTGGCCTGTGTGTGACAGTGGGAGAAGCTGACACAGACCCAGGGGAGCACAGTTTGGGGGGGGGGGGGAAGTGCAAAGGCCCTGGGGAAGGAACAGGTCCTCCTCGGCCTGTTTAACACTGGGAAAGCCAGAGCAGCATGGCCAGGGGCAGGGAATAGACTAATGCAGAGCCACAGGCCTGGGCAAGTTGAAAAACATGGGGGGATGGGCGCACCGCAACCACAGACTGCCTCAATATCCAGAGAATCCAGGCTTCCTTTCATACTGTTAAATAGAAAGTTCTCCTTTTAAGCCCCCTCCCGCCACCCCTTTAGGAATTATTTGGAAGCATGTTTCATGTTTTATTATTGCTATTTTATATATACATTTTTTAAAAATCCATGCTGGGGATCGAACCCCAGACTTCAAATACACTAGGGAAGCATTGTTACTGAGCTTGAGCTACACCCCAAGCTGTGAAGATACTTCTAAAGCAAAACTCCGTCCCTTGCTACATATTAGGCAAATCTGATGGTTTTCTTGATAAACTTGTGTGCAGTTTGTATCTTGGTTCTTAAATCCCGAAATCTTTCCCAAGGCATCAACAATAATACTGCAAGGAGAATCCATGTTTCCAGTCTTTGGCACTCGAAACCTCACCGCAGGTGCTAGCTTCCGGGAGGAAGCCCCAGGCCTTAAAGCATGAGAGACACCCCCAGCCTGGTTCCCACTTCCATCCAGCCACAGCCTCTGCGATGCCCGGAGGCTCCTGGGACCGCACAATCCTCCAAACACAGCTCTTCAGTCTCCCCGACTTTACCTGACAATCAGCAGAAGCTCCCTTTAGGCTCCAGGCTGTTCCCAGAATGCCCCGGTGTCATGGAGCGCCTTTCCCAGAGCTGAGCATACTAAACTGAGTCATCTGCCCTCTGCCTCTCTTCCCTGCCACTCTGTGAGTGCTGTGTGGGTGAGGAGAGTCTATCTCGTTCACTTCTTGGTCCACTGCATCAGCCTAGGGTCTGGCACTCGATGTAACATGGCTTTTAGGGGAAAGTCATTGACTGGCTAGGAATGTAGGGAAGCAACAGAAACCTGCGGTGTTGGGGGAGCCGCTCTGCCTTTGCTGCTACAGGGATTGTAGGGGTACCTGAATCTGACTTTTGCTTGTGACCTCCACTGTCCTTTTGAGAAGTAGCTACTACCTTCTACAGCCTCCCTCCCCCACCTACAGCAGCGAGCTGGCTCCTGTTCCTCACCACCCTCAGCTCTACCCCTGCTTACCAGCAGGAGAGAACTGGAAAGACCCAATCCCATCACCCCCTTCTTGAAGCCCTGCATGCCTACCAACCATCCTACATAGCCTGAAATCCAAGGTCCTAGAAACCCCAGCAGCCTCCACCCCCACCCCCAGAACCTCCTTTGCCCCCTGTACTAACCACGAAAGTCCATGAACATGTTCTGAGAATACTGTCCCACGTGCCGGCATGACTCATTCTTTGTGCAGTAGGATTCTGCAGGGATGTCACCTATCAGAGAGGACTGGGCATCACTAACTCCTATACTGTGTAGCATGCCCCCCCGCTGGCTGCTGGGACTGGGGGAGCAACTCCCATCACTCCACAGCCCCTCCTGCTGTTGCTGTTATTTTAACTTCTTCATTCATTTCTAGGCTCCTGCTGACCAAAGATGAGCCAGAGGAGATCGGGAACCTCTGTCCTTCAACTCACTGCCTATTTCCTGTGTTTTAGCTTTTCCATCACTGTGACAAAACACCAATTTAGGGAAGCAAAGGTACATTTGAGGTCAACATTCAAAGACATTTCAGTGCATCACGCAAGGAAGGCATGGAAGCTTGGGAACAGGGGTATGGAGACAAGATGGGGTGAGCTTACAGCACTTATGCAACAGGAAGCTGAGTATAGGTCAGAGCCAGGAGTAGATAAAATCTTCAAAGCCCTCCTGTGTGACCTACTGGAACTAGGCTGCTGGCCTTTCAGGGACCAAGTGTTCAAGTACATGAGACTTTGGGGGACCTTTCACATTCAGCCATAGCACCCAGTGTCTGGGATTTGCCTGGTATCTACTCAATGCTTGGGAAAAAAAAAAAAACCCGCTGAGTGAGTGGACCTGTGAACCATGGAGGAAGGCCAAGCTTAGGATGGCTTAGAAGGCCATCATGAAGGGCAGCTTCTTCCTGCTCAAACTCCTCTGTGACAAACCCCAACAAGAATAAGTCCTCAAATCCCCACGTGCACCCAATGTCACTGTGGTGGGTTTAAAAAGAAATTGTAGGAGAAAGGGGGTGAAAATCTCCTTCACTCATCATAGGTTCATGAACAAGACAAAAAATAAGTTTTCTTAACGTAAGTTTTACATGGCATCGGAGCCTCCCAGCTATGAAGACCCTAAGCAACATGTCTCAAAAGGTGTGGAGAGAATATATATTACTCAGACACGTACTGAAGAACTATCTCCCACAAAAGAACCAGAGCAAGAACTCTACCGCCACCATCAAATCTATCAGCAAAGATCAGATACCCCAAAGTTCGAAGATATTCAGAGCATTAGAAAGGAAGGAAGACATCCCAGTTAATTTTATAGAGCAAATATAATGCCCGTGTGGAAACAAGATGAAGTCAGTGTAAGAAAATGGCCTCAGGGGCTGGGGAGATGCTCAGTCCCAATGTGACTTGATGTGCTGGGGAGGGTTTATACGGGAAGGTGTGGGCTCCCCTTCTCTGGGGGGAAAGGGAGAGGGGAAGAGGGGAGGAGAGGAGAGGGAACTGGGAGGAAAGAAGGGAAAGGGTACCCTTGGGAGGTAACGTAAATAAATTTAAATAAAATAAAATTCTTAAAAAGAAGAGAAAATATACTGACAAATACCACTGTGATTTTCCCAAATAAAATATTAGCAGAGTCCAACATTACATTAAGAAATAATGCATCACGAATTAGTGGGAACTGTTCAATAATTCAACAGTTTTGCCAATAGAAACCCATTAATATCATAGTATGGGCTCATCTTAATATGATGAATAATACATTCTTTGGAAACTAGGGATATGGCTCGGTTGGTTGGTGGTGCTTACCTAGCCTGTATGAAGGGTTCAGTCCTCAGCACTGCATAAACCAGGCATGATGACATGTCTGTAACACCAGCACCTGTCAGGTGAAGGTCACGGAAGCAAGATGCTCAGAAGTTCAAGGCCAGCCTAGACTACAGGAGCCCCTGTTCGAAAAACACAAAAGTGAGAAAGCATCAGGGGTACTTCCTCTCAGATCAGGAAAAGGGTAAAAATGTTTATCTGTCAATGCCCTGCCACATTGTACCAGAAGCACCAGTCAACGCAATAAAAAAAGATAGTTCTAGAAGATCTCATAATAAAATCGGACTTTTTTGAGGCAGGGTCTTATTACAAAATCCCAGACTGGCTCCAAACTCATGATTCATCACCACAGTCTCTTGAGTGCTGTGATTACAGACTGGTAATCCACACTTGGTGTCATCTGTGACTCTTTAGAAAAGTGACATTGGGCCAATGAGATGGCGGCTAAAGGCACTTGCTGCTCAGCCTGATGGCCTGTGTTCAGTCTGGGACCAGCATGGCGGAAGGAGAAAACCAGCTCCTCTGACCTCTACAAATACACGGCAACATATACATATAAACACGTACATAAATGTAAAGAAATTCTTAACGAGAAATGATGTCGCGGTATTGATGTTTCGACTCCCTGTTAGCCTGCGCGTTCTCTTTTCCTCCCTATTTCCACACATTGGTGTCCTCAGAGAAACGAGCAATCTCTCACAACAGAGGCAGAACACGAACACTACTTGTAAATTGTGTAATCTCCAGCAAGTAAATTTCTTTTGATGCCTATATGGCTCCTCGTCTACAGTAAATCAGCAGCCCTCCCTATCACATGCCCCTGGCTTGTGACTCGGATTTACTGCTAAAAACCTGCACAACTTCCACAAGCCAGCATGAGTAAAGAAGCTCACAAACAAAGCGGAACATTTCCAACAGTTCTCCTTGCTTGGAATTCTCTCATGTCTAATCCCTCTGTGAGCCTGCTGCGGATGACTCCTTTTGGATTAGAATCCACGCACAGTATCTCCAGGGCATTGAGAAAGCCTCCACAGGCCTGAGACCTACAGCCGTTTGGCAAGAGCAAAATGATGATTCACCCTGAATTTTTGGCCCTCCCTTTTTTTTGTTGTTAGGGCAAAACACAAGAGGGTTTGCCAGCTCCTGCAATAAGAGGAGCTCCCTGCCCAGAAGCTGCAAGCCTGAGGCAAGGGGCAGGGTGGCAGAGCTTCCTACTCTGAAAACGATACAGACTGCAGAGCCCCTCCTGGACCACACCGCAAGGCCCTGACCTTCTCAAGTCCTCTTTCGGATGCTTAGGCTCTAACCCTGACCTACTTGGTCCAGTTTTAGCAAGAAAACTGCACCCTTCAGAGTTAGCCAGTTCCCCATTCTCCACCTATCCTCTCACTTTGACCTGCCCTCTGTAAGAATTTTATTGAACCGATCAATCAAGAATTACCCAAAAGCTGGGGCTGGGGCTCCTTAGAAGCAGGCTTGCCTGGCATACACAAAGTCCTGGGTTCCAACACCACTACCATGATGCCACCGTCACCACCATGACACTACCATCACCAGCACCACTCTCACCATGGTCACTGTCACCACCAGAGCCACCACACACAGCCTGCTACAAATCTCTAGCTGTCCTCATGCTCCGGGGCTGACTCTAACCTCTCTTGAGACCTCACTTCGGATTACCCTCTTGAATAAGGTCATTCATTGCCTTTACCTAGCACAAAGCTTTTCTTTTACTGCACTTATTACTTGTTTTCTTGTTATTACTTGTCCTACTTATTAGGGTAACTAGTGCCTCTCTCTCTCTCTCCTTGCTCAGCATTCTGTCCTCAGCCCCTGGCCCTCCGCCTAGGATTCTGTAGCTCAGTAAATACCTGCTGAGTGACTAGCAGGGAGAAGTGGAAGAAAGGTGGAGCCTCTTGGCTGCAGGCCTGACTTGCTTTTCGGTTGCCCCAGGGAACATCTTGTAAACAAAAATGGCCTTGTTGAGGCTTCTTCCATGGTGCCCCTCCATTGTTCTCTGTTACAGCAGCCTGGGGAGAGAGAGATGGGCTCCTTTGTTTTGCACCTTTCCCACTGGGTGGAGAGGCTGGCAGCAGCCTCCTTCCCCTATGCCAGTTCTTCCTGATGCTGAGGTACCCAAAGAGCCTTGCACCTTGGCACTGCAGGCCTCTCCAGGGAAGCTCAGCTACTAGCAGCCTCTTGTACAGAGGCGAGGTACATAGCGAGGATGTGTGCCCACCTGCTCCCGCTCCCTTCCAGCCCTCCTCTTCAATGTCCAGATGCCACCATAGAAAAGAGGTTCAAGGGAAACTGTGACTCAGGCTGGAGTGAGCCCCAGACCAACCCCCGCCAGGATAGGCCAGAGACAAGATTAAGTTCAAAAACAAACAGAGGAATTTTGAAAGTTAATCTGAAAGATCTTTTTCTCTTTCCTTTCTTTCTTTCTTTCTTTTTTTTTTTTTTAGGGCTGAGCCAGGGAATCCGCCAGTCCTGCTGAAGCAGCAGCACTCAAGAAAGCAAACAAAAGTAGGCAGGCAAGGGCAAACTGGTTGAGACCGGTATCTGCCAAGACGGATGCCAACCTGGTCAAAGACTGTCCTTGTTCCAAGGAGCTTCAGCACACATTCGTTATAATGCTTTTGCACAGTCTGGGCTTTTGATTTTTACTTATTCATTCATTTATTTATCTGTGTGCCCGCATGTGTTCCCGTGTGGTGTGTATACCTAGGCATGCATGCCTGGAGCTGGCCTAACAGATGGTTGTGAGCTGCCAATAGGGGTACATGAAACAGAGCTCTGGAAAAACATTGGTCACTCTTAACCACTGAGGCATCTCTTCAGCCCAGCATGGTAGACTTTAGATAATAAAATCTCTGTGGAGATTAGGGTAACTCTAACACTAAGGCAGACACATTCTGAGCCATGAGCAACGAGTCCCCCAAAACCCATTCCAACTCTTCCCCATAAAAAGAAATATACAACTTTGTTCGTGGTTGCTCTGCATATGGGGTAGTCTCTTGTGGCTCTTGAGCAGCCTGTGTACTTCCCTGTCATCAACATTCGATTTTCTTTCACTTTAGATCTATCCTATGCTGATTCCTACCTTACGTGACACAAAGGACGGGCGAGGTGGGTGACATGACTATTGAATCAAATACTTTTAAAAGGGATTGGGTTACCAAGTTATAAAAAGACATGGAAAGAACTTCAAATGCGTATTTCTAACTGAAAGAAATTGGTTGAAAGGCTATAGACACACGATTGCAGCCCTACCAGGCATACAGAAGATGCTTTTCCTAAAAAGCACTGATTCCCCACCTGGGCTAACGAGATAGCGAGAGCAGAATAAAAGTCTGGCATCTCTACTTGCATTTTGTGCCTGTCTCCTTTACTTTGGATCAACCTCCTGCTAGAAAGTTGCCTGACAATCACCTCCTCAGCCTAGGTATCTGAAAACTGAGACACCTACCTTACCTCATCCCCTCCCTTTTAAAAGCTAAAACACCAACTCCCGGTCCTAAACCTTCAGCAAGATTCCAGGGGCGATAGAACCTGGTGGGCAGGACAGACTACCCACAAGATGAGGGCAAGCACACACCCTGGAGCAGATCTCCTATCTTAGCAGACCCAGACTGGGGCCCTCTGACAACAGCCATGATTGACAACTTTGAAGGTCAGGGGCTGAGCTGATGATAAGCCAAACTTTGACTAAGACAGCTTAAATATACAAATTTCTGTCTTCCTGCCAAGGTTCATCCTCTGTTTGAGCCCATTTTAACACTCCAAGATAAATTTGGGGTCACTGGACCTCATCTGCCAACCACCCCAATGGACACTGAGCGACTTTCTCTCTCTCTGCTCTGCATCATCGCTTGTCTCTGTAATTGGTGTGTTGGGTAGATGGCTGAGCATGGCCTATAGGGTCTGTTGAACTCAGGGGCTTTTGCCCTAAAACGTCAGTTAAACTGCTTGAGTATGGCTTTTCCCTCTGAACAGAACATGGTCATCCCATCGCCATCTTGGAGTAGATACAACCGTAGCTGGTAGCCATTAACCACTGCAACTAAATAAGAGAAACAAGAGAGTGATAGCCGAGTGTGTGACAGACCTGAAGGAGAACCTGTGGTACAGCCTCCACCAGGTCACCATCCATAATGGGATGAGACTTTGCAGTGAACATGGAACACCCATGTTCCTGCAAAGAAACTGATTGGCTCCATACTGTATTTTGGTGGAATCCTAACTTCGGTCTCTCTTTGGTACCTTATCTAAGGTGAACAGATGGGCAGGTTCATGTCTCCCCAGGAAACGCTAACATAAGAACTGAATAGGATTCCAGCAAAGCCAAAATTATGGAGACAGGAAAAGATTCCGTGCCTTTTGGGAGCTAAAGGAAACGGGGATGACTAACACTCATAGCAAAGAGGGGTTTTAGGCAGATAAACACTATGTATAGTGCTATAGTGGTAAATACACGGCACGCAGCTGCCCACACCCATCAGATCTCCCCAAAAAGTGAACTCTCACGTGCACTGCTGCCGTGACCTGCATGGCTTATGGAATGAAGAAACGACAGGCATGCCCACACATACAAAAGCTGGGATCTGCTGAGCTGTGCATGCTGATGAAGACACAGCAGCAGCCCAGAAGCTCAGCTCATTTATACAATACCGCTGAGTGAGGAGGGGAGTTCATTGCATATAGCTGAACAATGAGGTTCACTTTTTATATACATATAATGAGGTGGGTTAGCCAACCTTGGTAGGTGCTCTCCATAGGGGAGTAGCTTCAGGTTTGTACAGGAGGAAGGTGCTGCAGCTGATACTTTCTGTATACACTGGTTTTAGCTAAAGGTCAGTCACTTAGAACATCTGTACTTGGACCAGAGGAAGGCATTGGGTCTGAAGCACTGGGCTTCTTGACACGTCGATAACACACATTCATTCGAGACTGTATTCAGCCCCTACGCGTGTGGACTTGGGTCGTAATTATGGGTCTACTGTGACGAATGCGCCTTTCAGGTTGGGGATGTTGACAATAAAGGAGGCTAAGCCCATGTTGGGCAAAGGACAGGCAAGAATCTGTGATCCTCCCACTCAACTTTTCAGTGAGCTTAAAAGTACTTGAAAAAGAAGCCTCTTTAATGCTATATTCTTGTGATACATATATGCTATCCCTCTCTCTCTCTCTTTCTTTGCTATTACTTAATTTTCCTGTTAAACCAGTTTACCATAATTTCCAAATGTTTTTAGACCCTCTCTGTCCTGGACCAAAAGGTCTGATTCCGAAGGTGGAAATGCTGGCCTCTCACCTCTGCTGCAGTTAGCAAAAACTGTGCCTCAGTTTCCTCATCTACAAGCTGAGCAAGAATAACCAGATTTTGCCAGTTAGCCCTTCAGCAAATGTCTGGCTCCTGTGGTAAATGAAAGCAGGCAGGCAGCTGCAATTCAGAACCTCTTCTCCAAAACCTCCCCACCAGGCAGGACCCTTAGGAAAGCAAGCCTTCCTGCCATGGCCAGCTAGATGTGCCTTAGCCAGTCTTTATGAAGTACAGGGTGGGAAAGTCGTCCTCTCTGGCGGTGGATACCCAGACACAGAACTTTCTGGAATGTTCTGAAGAAGCAACCCCTGTTCTGATTGATCCTGTGCCAATCTCACGAAGTGAGCAGTGTGTTTCTACTTGCTGAAGCGAGCCAACGAGGACTGTACAGTGTTTCAGCCTCCCAGATATCCTGAATGGCACTCTCTTCCCTAGTGTAGACTTACCTCAGACATGCCTCTGCTCAGTGATCAATGTTCTGTCATCATTCTGATGTCACATTTGAAATCCTTTGTACCCATCTCTGCACTGTGGATCCCTGTGGTACTTTAGTGCAAAACAGCCTACCCTGTACATATTCAGTTAACCTATGAGCACACATGTCGCATAGCAAACACTTCGGTGTTTCAGAGCATTTCTTTATTTATTAAAAAACAGCAGGGAAATGAACGGTATTACTTCTAAGTGTTCCACAAGATAAATATTCATACATTATTGTAGTATCATCAATATTGCAATGTCACAGAGAGGTTAGAGGTCAAGGAAGAGGATGGAGTCTTTACCAACAGCTTCAGGTTCTGGAATTACATGAGACATTTTGACCCTGAGATGGCAATTCTGATAAACTGAGGCAGCCCCTCTGCCTCCTGGCACCCATTTGGGTAGTGCCCTCCGGCTTCATATCTTTCCCCTTTGGCTTGGGGCTGTCCTCAGGACAGCCAGGAGCATTTTGATAGCGTGCCTCAAAGGTTCACACTTCTGACATTCAACCATCTGCCCTGAGCCTCTGAGGCATGCTACAAGCTTAGTGGTGTGGCCATAGGGGCGTGGCCAGCTCTCCCTCCCTCTCTCCAACCATGGGGAGAAGCCCTGGTAGGTTGAGAACTCCTGGGCCTCTTCTGAAGAAGGCTGGGGTGACTGCACGGGGAAGTGGCAAGACCGTGGGCAGTCCACCAACATGGAGAGGCTTCTAGTCCAACCGCTTTGGTGTGAATGGCAGCTCTGCGCCTTAGCTTCTATGTGACCTTGGACAAGTCATAAAACATCGCTATCTTTTAAAATGGGGGAAAATAATAGCTCTCACCAAATAGGCTGTAAAGAGCATCAAATGAGACTTTAACACCCTCATAGAACTGAGGTGGGGCCCAGTAAGAACCAGTGCTCTCCTCCCATGAAGCCTTAGTCCAGCTCCTTGCTTCTTCTCCTATCTAAATTAACTATTTTCCCAGAAGCATGACGATAATTTAAAGATATGACTAAGCTTATCTTTCTTTTGTTAGAAACTTCCACAGCTTGCCAGGGCCCCGTCCACCCTTCAGTAAAAGTCTGTGGTCACTAGTATGCCTGGCCTCTGCCTCTCTCTCAGTCTCCCCTGAACTTCAAAGTCAAGGCCCAGCTCAAATGTCATTTCCCCAAAGAAGCCTTCCCTAAGCACTCCCTCACTTCTTAGCACTAATCCCATCAGCAACTGCTTTATTGATTTTTCTGTTTACGGCCTCACTAGAATGCAGCTCTGCAATGCCGGTTAGCCCAACTAACAATTGTAAAATTCAGCCAGGGCCTTGCCTGATACATTCATTGTCTGTGGAGTTCAGGTGCTGTGTAAATGAAACCAGTTTGGTGGCCTCTAGGGGCGCTCTGAACACCACAACCCCAAGCTCCAAACCCTCCCTGAGTCAAAGCCTGGTCATCTGAGTGCACACAAAAAACTACACACGGAGCCCCGAGTTCCAAGGTCAACACTTTATTCTGTTTTGTCTTAGGTGTTCTAGTTTGCAAGCATGAATAAATGGAATCAAGAATAGTCCTCTCCCTTAACGTCCTTCATTTAAAAAAAAAAAATCATTTAGCAGTTCTCCTGCTTTTCCTAACGAGGATGGGACTGAGGGTGACCTAAAGGAGGACTGCAGTCACATGGTGCTAATCATAGCGGTGTCTCCTGCCAGTTCCCCTCACTGAGCAGCCAGAGGCCGCGGGCGGCTATAAATAGCCCAGCAGCTCTCCCCTTACAGCAGGGAATGAACTTGGCAACAACAAGAGCCGTAAGGGGTGAGTCTTCGTGTTTCCTGCTCACCCAGGGCCTGCCCTTTGGGGATGCCTGGAGATGCAGCACACAGGGAGCACTCCCTGCCTTTGCCTCCCATGGGGAACCCGCAGACTGGAAGGGCCGGGAAGAACCCACTTCACCCATTTCACCTGCGTGCCCTCACAGGCACAAAAAAAGAAAAAGGAGCCAACGAGCAGAAATAAGCGTTCTCCCGAGGACCGCTGGTGAGGGGTTCCCAGAGGAGGTACCCCCAATTCCCAGACAGTGCGCAGCACTGAGGAGGGACACCCTTCTTCTGGACTGGCCTTCCAGGTCACTCAGTTCACAGGACAGTCTCTCGAACGACACCGATGAGGCTGTGTGGGCGGTCAGCCTCGGCTCGCTGCTGGGGCCTCCTCTCAGCTCTCGGCCTTCCTGCCAGGGAAAAGGTGCTCAGGTCTCCACAGCTGCGCAGATGGAGCAGGCCCGGCTGTCTCCTGGAGGTCAGCGCGTGCGTGGAGCTCAGCACATGCGCCGTGCTGGGCTGTGAGGGGGCCATTATCTTCGGAAAAAGAGCAGGAGAGGGGATGTTAGCTCACCGGGACTGGCCTTGGACTCACCCCCTTGTATCCGTCTGTGGATTTTAATGTTTAGTTGCTTCAGAACAGAAAGGGGTGTTTTCCAGAGTAGAATTTAGAATTTAGAATTCCGAAGATGTTTTGAACTTTGCTTCTCTTATGGAGTTTTGAAGAAATTCTTCTAACTTTCTATTGTTTCAGCAGTAGGCAAGCCTACTTTCCTGTTTTATTTTTAAGGTTGTTCTCTTCATATTTTGTGTTCCAAGCCAGTGACTCCTAGTGGGTGGAGAGGAACGTCGGCAGAATAGCTCGTTAGGAACATGGCCTTCCACCTGCCAGCTACTGCAACAGTCTACATGGACGCTTGCTTTTTTGTTTCTGTGTGTGTGTGTGTGTGTGTGTGTGTGTGTGTATACAAACGCATGTGTGCAGTACATGCGATTGTGTGTGAATGTGTAGACTAGAGGTGACAGTCAATGTCGCCCTCCATCACTCTTCACCTCAATTTTTTGGAGTGAGTCTCTCTGTACCTGATGATGGCCATTTGGGTTAGGGTGGAAGCCCCCAGGGTCAGCCAGACCAGCCTTGTTTTCACATGTACACCAGGGATCCAAACTTTGGTCGCACAGCAAACATTTTACCCACTGAGCCATCTCCCCAGCTCCAAGCTTGTGAGTTTTAACAAGAAGCCAGTGATACCAACGCAGAACCACTGGTCTGGATCGGGTAATACGATTATAAAGTGCTAGTTAAAATCAATGATGCATCAGGGGGATCTGATAACCTTTGGATAAACAGCATGCAGGACGCTTTATCTGCGGAAGCTGGAGAACGCCTCTACTGCTAGGCCTATCTTTCATGTGTCATATACCGTTAAACATGTAACAGCATCACTTCTCAGAAATGCAAAAGTGAAGAATGGTTCTGATCCAAGTAGAACTGATGAGGGAGGAACTGGGCTGCTGATGACTTGTAGAAAGCCGAACGTTATGCTGCTACGGTGTGTGAGGCCCTTCGTGCCTTGGGAAAGAAGCGGGAGCTTCACTGCCGCTGAACTTCATAGAAAAATCGTCCCAAAGCCACTCTCTCAGTCTGAGATGCTGTGCACAATGGCACAGAGCAGGTTACACAAAGGCCCCACAGTGTACTGAGTCCACAGCATCTAACCCCACTAACCCAAGAGAATGAGGGAATAGCCGAAAGGTCACAACAGCCCTTAAAGGAGCAAAGCGAGGCTCTTGCTAGGACGAGATTCCACTTACCTGGAGACAGAGGGCTTGGAGACTACCTCGTCCAACCCTTCCCTTTAAAGAATGACAAACCTGAGGCCCAAACAGATTCCATGTGTGTCCAGTTTTGTCTTTTTCTGGGGCACCTTCAGTTTAGGGCACCCTTTTACTTTTTAATCTAGGGGGGGAAATAAGTATTTGTGCCTCTAAATCAGTGGTTCTCAACCTGCGGGTTGAAAACCCTTTGAGATGGTGAAATGACCTTTTCACAGGGGTCGCATAAGACTGTTGGAAACACAGATATTTACATTACGATCCATAACAGTAATAAAACTATGGTTATGAAGTAGCAACAAAAATAATTGTATGCTTGCGGGTCACCCCAGCATGAGGACCCGTCTTCAAGGGTCACAGCATTAGGAAGGCTGAAAGCCACTGCTCTAAGTCCTATCAGCTACTTTGTCTGGCGTAGCAATTCGTGGGCATGGGAACAGCTCCTAGAACCTTGGCAAGCATGAGATTCACTCTGGCATCATTTTTTTAAAGGTTGAGAAAACACTGAATCCTGGGCAGCCTCCTGTTCATGAAATCAGAAGCGTGACGAACTCCACAGTGCCTGGATCCTTTACCAGGCAGAGTCCCACCTTCCAGAAAACGGGGTTCTCTTCCCTTAGGCCAAGAGCGCTGTGGGAAAGTGACACAGCCAGGAGGGAAAGCTCTCCAGCTTCCTCTCTGATGACAGAACCCCAGCCCCCAGGTCCCTGGAGACTGTGACCGGGATACTCTGCCTCAGATGGGAAATCAGAGAAACCACTTCTGCCATGGTAGACACCGGCTATTGGATGCGTGCCTGATATTGATCATCACCTGCTCTAGGAAACTGGCGCTCGTGATGGCTTCCTCCATGTGTTCCTCGTCGGACTTCAGAACCGACTTTATGTTCTCTACGAGTTCGTGGATGTCCGGAGTCATGCTGCAGGAGGACTGCTCCAGGAACCTGGCCACCAGCAGCTTCGTGTCTATGTAAGACCTGTAATCTATCAAAGAGCGGGGTCTGCATCTCGACGCCCTCGGTCTCGCACCTCTCCTCAGGGTCACCGAGGCCAGGTCTAGCCTCCTTTCTGTCTGAGTCGCGGCTTCGCAGCTGAGCACTGGGGTAGCTGTGGGGAGAGGTGAGTAAAACGTCACCATTGAACAGGCCCCTCCAAACACTGGCCATAAAGCTCAGTGTGAACAACATCTGACAGATGCCCGCGGCCATGCATGTACATCCATCTTGAAGAAAAGACAAAATGGAGGGGAATGAAACTACCGCGAGCCTATTGTGTGACCTGCACTTCCCATAGGCTAGGTCCTGAGACACTGAACCATGGCACATAAACGGTCCCCCGACTCCAAGATGGATAATCCAGCAGAGAATCCACAGCACAAACCACAGAGGACTGTGTTCCGTGGGGTACAGCAAATAGATAGGAATGGACGGCCAAGCAGAAAAAAAAACAAAAACAAACAAACAAACAAAAAAACATGGTGGACCAATGGAAAGAATGCTGGGGGCAGATAGGTTCGGAAGAGTCAAAGAGAGGAGGGGGTGGATGAGAGACTTGTGGGATGAGCACAGTTTACTGTCACAGTACCTTTATCCTAAATGTCCTCAAGGGCACTGCACTGACCGGTTACTGGGTGCTCATGACTATCACAGAAGCCTTAGGTACAGAAAGTCACATCATTCAAGAAGTCAACAGAGTCTAAAAATCCACTGCAGGCTCTAATTTCCACAGCCACCTCCATCAACAAAGGTATAAAGATTGGCAGGAAGCTATTTCCCCATGAACTGGGTGGAGAAATTAATACTCATGTCTCATCTCCATGTATCCATAAGCCACCATCAGCCTGCAGTGCACACAACTGTCAGCTTAAATCTGTAAAGGCCTCAGGAGTGAGGATTTAGATATTCATGGAAGCAGGAAGCACGGGGTGTAGGGGGAGGGGGACAGACAGAAGAAGAAATGGTTCCCTCTTCCTCTGGAGAAAGGTAGACAGTTCTGAACCGGGGTTAGAAGCTTGTCCTTCCAAGCTTGCCATGTGGATATTATAGACAACGAGTCTTCCAGAAACTCGGGGTAAAGCTGTATGAGGACAGAGTGGAGTTTACACTTGCTCACTGAAGGCAACTTGGTTCCTTTCCCAGTGAAACAAGCCAACAGGTAAATGTCCTTTCTTCCACAGGGATGGAGAATGCAAAGGGGGTCCAGGAAGGTCTCCGTCTGCTGTGCACACGGCTAAGTGCTCCTGGAAGCTGGCACATGGCCAGCTTGGAGACTCAGCTTGCCAGGTAGCATACAGGAGATCCACAATGGACGTGGGTCTTTGAACTACAGGCCAGGCTGCCAAGCCTACTGGTTTGCAGAGGCACACAGCTAGTCTCAGGAGGCAGGACTTCCTCCCCACCTGGAAGCTGCTGCAGAGACAAGAGATGTGTCCTCTGTGGGTTCTGTATGGTCAGTCCAGAGCTGTGACAAATGACACTTGCTGTCAGAGGGACAGAACAGAGACCACAAGGGCCAGACAGGACCCAAGAGAGCAAAGTTAGAGGACATCCAATTATTCTGCACAGAGCTTCTGAAGAGCAGAGCTTAACTCTTAGACTAATTTCCCCAAAGAGGACCCTGCTAATTGAATTACAATGCTGTTCACTTTATTCCTCTGCCTCCTTTATTTTTTTATAGACTCTTCTATGATGAGAGATGTTTATAGATTTTCAGGTAGTCATATATTTTATAAAAGGCCCAATGTGATTATTTTGAATTTTTTAAAAATTATTCAACATCTGTATTCAAGCAAAACCCAAAACAACAAGGGAGGGAAATGAAGTAACGTGAACGTGTTTCACAACAATCCAAAGTTTTTAAAATGCGGTCAGATTTCAATAATTACGACTACTCAAAGAAATAAGCATACAGCCTTTGACTGGTTCTCACAGGACTGCCAGCAACTGGAAATCAGGATACAGTTTACATAATAATCTTACAGTCATTCCAAACACAGCATCATGGGCAACCAAATGCTACTGCCAGTGACTTCAGGAACAAATTCTACCGGCCTCAAAGTGCCAGGGCCAGTGAGTTGCTTCCTCAAGTAAAGGCACTTGCCTCCAGTGTGATGACCTGGATAGAGTCCCCAGGCAGAGAAGTGACGCATACAATCTGTCCTCCAACCTCCATATATGTACCACAGTACACCCACCCTCCCCCATAACAGAAATATGTATATATACATATACACATATATATAATTATATAAATGTAATTTATAAAGAAATGCCACATGTATTTTTTCCAATGGGAACATAGGATGTCTTATGTTTCCGTGGCCTCTTAACCTCCCTCAAGATACTGCTTAAACTTGCAGAACCCTCAGCTGGCCAGAGCCACCTGCTGGTACCTGGCACCTTAACCGATACTTAGCAGCAGTCAAAAAAGCACAGTGGTCTACCAAGAGCCCCGGGGAGTGACGTCACCTCTTTCCTCAGAATGGCGAAGCACAGGGTCGCTCTTTGATCTTGCCCGCAGGGGTGGGAAAGCTCTCCGGCTTCTCAGAGGTGGCACCAGGGTGGAAACAGGAGTTGATACAGATGGGTTTTCATCGCAGGTTGCGTTAGGAAGAACCCCACCTGATTTTTTATAATAAAAATGAAAATAAAAGAAACACATTATTTCAACAGCTGTAGCCTTCAAAATGTTGGTCAGGAAACACCTGCAGGCCCAAACCTGACAGGACAAGAGTCCTAGAATTAACAACATTTACTTAGGCTGCTGGCCCAGTCAGTTTTCAATTCCCAGCAGCATGGCAAAGCCTCTGTCTCCAAACTACCCTGCCACACTTAAAACAAGCGACCAAGAAAAGACGATAAACCCAAAAGACAAAATTAAGAAGCCTTGCCAGAACATCCGTTTGGTTTGTTTCCTAGTGGTATTTAGACTCTTTCTCACTAGGGCACCCTACTGCAGCCCCCAGGAGCTCCAAAGGTTTTCACAGCATCCGGCTCCTCAGAGAGGTGCCACCTGCATGGGTGAGAGGGCTCTCCTGCGGGCTGCAGATCTAAGGCTAGCAGATGCACATCTGCCTGGCCCAGAGTGTGCCCAGGCTGGAACACTCTTGATTGTCTAGCAAAGGAGCCAGTGGCTGGGAAGTGAATCAGCAAATCACACTGGGAGGATTGGATGACCCCTGCTCAGGAAATGTCACTACATCAACTGGAAAGCTGAGTTTCTGATGGGAAAATTCCTTGTTGATGTTTTTTTTTTTTTTTTTTTTTTAAGTATTAAAGTAAGAGAATGCTGTTTTATAACTCCTCTTAAGGTAGCTGGGGGTTGGAGCTCAGGGGCAGGGGCTCAGTCTGCCCCCTCCCAAATGTAAGGTGACTAGAAGAATGTTATAGTACTGCTGAAAAGCTACCTCCACCTGAAATGGTGGAAAGTCAATCCATTATTTATTGCCATCTGCAATTTTGTACCAGTGGACAATTCTCTGGGCCATTTAAAACCTCCCCAAAGACAGAAAGCTGGGACAAAGGTGTCCTTAAATTACAAGGATAAATGTAAATTGACTCTAGCATTGGCCACAGGACTGAAAAAAAATCTTAATTCTCTAGGCACTAAAACCCTTGGTTATAAATGACAGTGAGCATATATACTGCAACACATGAAACTCATGTTTCTTCAAAGGAGCCCAACTCGTTTTCACAGAACAAAGAAGGAGATCTGGAAACACAGGAACAACAAAATAACTTCCACTCTAGTCCATGAGTTCCTGAGGATAGTCTGATTATTCAGAAAAAGGTTTTAAGTAGATCTCTTTATTTCAGTATACTTTTTTTTTTTCTTTTTCCTGTTCACATTTTAGATCTCACTCCTAAGCCCTAAATGTTGACAGTATGTTGGCCCCAACGAGGAGGTAGGCTGAGCCACTCGCTCCAAGAACACTAGTCAGTTCCCTCTTCTGCCACGTTCTAATCTATTGAACTGTGGCCTGGGCAGTGTGTTACCTTGAGACGATATTTGTGTGCAAACCCGCTCCAGTGGGCTCGCAGCAGCTTCTGCTCCTTCTGGCATTTGGAATGATGACTCCTGCATCACAAAGGAAGGGAGAAAGAGGATTAGGTTTTGTTTGTTTGATTATGATGCTCAATCATTGCTCAGAGGGCCCCGGCAAACTCCTTTAGATGCCATGAGGACGTACTCTCTGTGAGGTGAGCCCCGTTTCCTCTGGACATACCTGATCCTGGCCGATCTGGCTCACTACGGCTTCATACGGAGGCGGGGGGTCCAGAGGACAGAAGACTTCCACACCCTTGATTCGGGCTCCATAGATATGCGGCAGCGGGATGCCATCAGGACCAACCATCCTAGAAAAGGCACCTGGTGGTCAGAAGGTGCTCTGCACACTGGCCCTCCAGTTGCAGCAGCCCCTGAATCTTCGCATTTGACTCTAAGCTGGGTCGGGGGAGGAACCACTCCCAGTGGCTCAGTCCAGAAGAGGGACAACCATCCAAGCTGTCCCTAGACAAATGACACTGTAGAAAATGTAATGCCTTTTTTTTTTCCTTTTAAGTGCACCAGTGGAGACACAAAAAATAGTCCATCAAGGAAGAAAGCATGGGTGGCTGTCAGGCTCTGAGGGGAGGGGACTGGAAGGTGACTGTTTATGTGTTTATGGACTTGGCAGAATAACTCTTTGGAACAAATAAGAGGTGGTAGATACACAATGTGGTGAATCTACTAAGTACTGAATCAGAGAGTTAACAAGACAAAACAGCTAAGGATAAGAAGAATCTTGGTTCTGTCCTATATCAGTAGACAGAAAAGTGTCTTACTTGATTTCCTTAATGTCTGACTCATGAGAGAAATTCACTCTCATGTAACTCTCTAAATTAGCTCTTTGTTTAAAGTTAACCCTCTTTTAAAGAGTCTTTAAAAGGAGGAATTAATGTCAAAGAAGAGGCAAGCAGTGCCACGGCTTAAAGACAAAACAGGAGGTAGCAGAAAGGACCACAGAGTGATTCCCACAGGTAACCCCTCCACACGTGCCAGCTGACGATGTGCTGTGCCAGGTGTGATGACTGGATAAAATTTTAAAACAGTCGTATGAAGGACAGTGAAAGAGGCGGGTTAAGGTCGGTGTTTTATTTTCCTCTGAAGCTGACATAGCGAACCCGGCTTAGTTGACAAAAGGATCTGCGTTGATTTGAAATATGGACATCTCCCTCCCAACAACAAAGCTGGAAACCCTGAAAGCGTTTCGCAGTTACCAAGCCACAAGGAGGCTGAGTTACTCTGAGGCAGGGTTACTCTGCCTTGTGAATGACACTGAGATACCAGCTGCTGTTTTCCTGGTTACAGTTAATTTCTCTTGGAGCTCCTCTTCCTCCTGCACCCATTCCCGCTGGCTTCAACTATTTCCACTCTGCTCTTCATCCCCCTTCTCTTGCTCCAACACTTCTGCTCTTTAAGTGTGGACGGGTGGGGTTCCTAAGACGGTACCGTCTGCTACACTTAGCAATGCAAATGTAGGATGCCTCCAATTCAGCACAATACGCATAAGGTTACTTCTCTGGGGAGTCCAGAGCTGACTGGGTGACCCCGTTGGTTATTCTGGGCTTGGGAGACCTTTGGGCATTGAGTACTATGATCCTAATACTCAATTAGTGATCTAGACTGAGCTCCTGGCTTAGAGCAGAGGAAAAGGTTTAACTCATTTTTAATTCCTATGAGCCAGCACAGCACCAAGCAAGCAGTGGAAGATTGATAATGTTTGCTGAATGAATAAATGAGATGATTCTTTAAGGGTTCCATTCTAAGCATCACTAACAACCAGGCAAATGCATATTTCATCTTGCAAATAATAATCTCTGAGATTTAAGGAAAACAGTCCAAACTTGAGCTGGAATTCGAAAAGGAAAATAAGCACTGTGTTTGGTTTTTTCTAAATCAGGGAGATGCAATTAATAATTAGTTGGGGTTTTTTTGTTTTTGTTTTTGTTGTGTTTTGTTTTGTTAGTAACTGCAAAGAATTTCATGACTGTTGGGACCCATTGATGTTTTATAATGAAACATCGATCCCGCCTAACTGGGCAAGTTTCCAGGGCAACAGAAACTCTCAATCAAGTCAAATTACAGCTGTTATCTCTCTGGGTATCAGTTTTCTCTAGGAAGCTAATTGAAATTGAAAAAGTTTATCTCTAGGTCAAGGTTGGACCTATCTTTGGAGACATCTGGTTTATCAGAGAGAAACAAGAAGACAGGGAAAGAGAGCTAACCAGGCAGGACAATCTGTCTGGATTTTGGAGGAAAAAAAAGTAGCTGCTCCGGCTGAGTGCTCTGGTGACCACGCCAGTCTCAATACAAGAGCGCACCGCGGAGGCCCCAGCAGACTGCGGAAGGATACCTGCGGTTCATCCGAGGTGTGCAGGAGTAAAACGTGGCGAAGTAGGAAGGGGGAGGCACCGGCGGCACAAAGTCATCCGGATCTGGAATCCGTCCATGCTCTTCCACTTCTTCGGCAGACATCTGGGATTCGTCCTGCTTAAACAGCACGAAGAGAGAAAAAAAAGATGGATCGCACAGTAGGAGTGAAAGGCAAGGTGGAAGCCCCACACAGTGCTTAGACGCACAGTACGGATAGACTGCCAGGTCAAAACCCTGCGCCGTGTTCTCTCACACTTACAACACATGGCCTTCTGCTGGCGAAGATCTGGAGGTAGCGCAGGGCCGCAGCCACCAGACACACGGTGGTGGTCAGGGCATTCAAGGCACACAGGGCAAACAGGACTTTCTGGAAACAACAAGACCACTGATCAGAGAGCAGTGTAACAATGTGCCAAGAACAGGTTGCCAAAACTGGCAAGCTTCCAAGGGGATGAGGGCAGCGGGTTATATAGCATCTGGCTAGTGGAAGTGCTGAAGGCATGAGGCAGGAAGATCTGAGTTCTAGACCAGACCTTAATTCATACAAATAAGTGACCCAAAAGTCCTGCCCTGGAAGCTCCCTGTCTTGAAAAGGCCGAGTGTTTATACACAGGGTAGTGAGACCTCCATATCCATGGTGTTCATCTTCACATATGC
Source organism: Psammomys obesus (assembly GCF_907164565.1). Lineage (NCBI taxonomy): Eukaryota > Metazoa > Chordata > Mammalia > Rodentia > Muridae > Psammomys > Psammomys obesus. The sequence continues at coordinate 13,155,258 of NW_026592510.1, read as the reverse complement.
AAGCAACCCAAAATGGAAAATACTCACACACACACACACACACACACACACACACACACACACACAAAATGGAGTATGGAGTGTGGTGAACATATACAGACCCTTTTCAGGTCATCTTTTTTTCTTAAGTGATGTAACGACTATGTGCAAAATACATTGCACCAGCTGCTGCATCTAAAAATGGCTCAAGCATGCAGAAGTGTGTGTGCTGGTTATGTGCAAACCTATGCCCTTTTACGTAAGGGTCTTGGGTGTGACCGAGTTCGTTGTCCTCGAGGGTGCCAGAGCCAATTTCCCGGAGACAGGGAGGGAATTTTGGGTTTGTTTGTTTGTTTGTTTGTTTGTTTGTTTGTTTTTAACAAGCATCTGAACACTATCTACAAAGCTCCTTCCAGAAGAGCAGAGAGACTCCTCCATAGCTGGTGTCCACCAGGGAGAGGACACCCCAGCAGGATGAGATCTGCCTAACGTGTGACTGACTGCTGCTCTGCAGCAGGCAGTGATGCCCCAGAACTATCACAAGGCGGGTGCCAGGGACAGCCAGGGAGAAAACAGGCCTTCTTTCCTCAAAATAGCAGCAAAGGCAACACTGAAAGTTGCCATGGCTACAGCCCTGGCTCCTTCCAGGGGCTTTCCCCAAGCTAAGTCAGGCTTAGAACGCTCCAGATGACTCAACTACAAAACATGCAGAAGCCAAAGCGAGGGGGTCATTTTTAAGTCTGTACTACCCAGAGCTGGCAGCTCTGCAGGGTTCTCTCTCTGACGTTCTCCTCCTCCCTGAAAAGCAAAGAGCTAGAGAAAGCCAGAGGGTATCGGACTAACCAACAACTAAGGGGTCATTGATTTTGCCTCCCGCTGCTGCCAGGCCACAGTTGTCTGGCTCCATCATAAAGGCTGATTTTGCATTTCTCTTTGACCTGAACCCTTGATGTATTTTCCTAAATTTCTCTTACCTATTATAACTGTTGCCTATTAAACAAGATACAAAGAACTCCAGTGGCTCCTGTACTTTCTGGCTGATCTTTTATTGTTGTTGTTGTCGTTTTGTTTTGTTTTGTTTGTTTATACAAAGAGTTTCTCTGTGCAAGCCTTGGCTGTCCTGGATTCGCTTCGTAGAACAGGTTGGCCTTGAACTCACAGACATCTGCCTGCCACTGCCTCCCTGAGTGCTGGGATACAGGCGTGCACCACTGATGTTAGTCTATGTGTCATAGAATGGCAGCATTCGACAAGCTCACAAAGCTCACCTACAAATGAACAACAATGCCAAGTATGTATGCAACCAAAGGTTTTCTGAAAGCTACACCTCAGATATGTGTATAAATATATACATATATGTCTAGTTAGACTCCTTTCCAAATATTTACCAGTTTATAATTCTTAAAAGAATGAAATCTCTCTGCACATAATTTAAGATGCAATCTACGGCCTTCTCTATACTCCATTCTGACTATGGGTTATTAGCTCAGACTTGCTTTTAGCCTCTTGAGCATTTGAAGGCAGTCACGGAATGGGAATGCCTCAAGGAGCAGCCCTCTTGGGTCCCTGTGGTGCATTTCTTGGGGGAGCCTGTGAGCTCACCATCATACCTTAAGCAGAAGGTGAACAGCGCTACAAGGCTGAACCGGAAAGAGTTTCAAGGCATTTTCCTTGTCTGTGCATTTGGCTGGTTGAAATTCTTCACAACAGAAGCAGATCTTGCCTTCACCTAAGTCCACCTTAAGGAAAGATGCAGAACAATGATTTTATTATTTAGGGGGAAAAGCAGTCTTGCTCCGACACACAGCGTGCATCACACAGAATGTGATATGTCTGGCTCCATGTCAGACAACGTTGATATCAGCAAGATGTATTTTGTTTTTCAGTTTGTGCATGTGTGTGTGAGAGAGAGAGCAATGCCCGAAAATGCCAAAAGGGGTTGGCGAGGGAGCACTGGATCCCTTGGAGCAGAAGTTACAGAAAGTTTTAAGCCACCCAGTGTGAGTATGAGGAAATGAACTCAGGTTTTCTGAAAGAGGAGGACATGCTCTCAACTGCCGGGCCATCTCTCCAGCCCCAAAGGTCATTTCGTATCCATGCTCCAAGGCCACTGCAGGCCAACATGGGGCTCTGCTTCTCATATTTCTTTGGGGACTTAAGAGATGTGAAAGAGCCACCATCTTGGTGCTATGGCATGGTTGACATATCTGAGAGACAGAGGGACACCCGACGCATATGTGAACTCAAACAGACAATTCTCTAAAATAGAATGTCTCATCCATCACATGAGGCTTGGTGACAGTAACAAAAAAAAAAAAAAATCTGAAATTCAAACCCAGTAACTATCCTATAATTTTTCTAATTAGCGGTAACAATGATGCCCATCCCTTTAGCTCATAACTATGTGGCCAAAGTGAATCTCATGATTAACTTTGATTCCAAGAAGGCAAGAGAAGCACAGTCTACCTCAAGGGTAAGAAACACAGGGTGAATTCTGTGAACAGTAGCCCTGGGCCATTGTAGAAAGGCCTCCCAGTGCTCATAATGCAGGCATAGATTTTTATTGAAGTGATAATTGATGAATAACCTTCTGTAGATTTAATGAGATGCTGTGCCAACTTTTAGCCACTTTTCCGAGTTTTTCTTAAGGCAAGCTAAGAAAATATGTAACACTTGCCCAAAACCGGAGGGCAGAGGCAATCTTTCTGACTTGTTCTGCAGTTAGCTTTGCTTCCTGTTTTCCTAACAGTGAAGGTCACTAATTGTTAATTAGGCGTCTCTCAGTTCACTAGCTGCAAACTTTTCAAGGTGGAAAACTTGAAGCTGCAACTTCAAGCTGCAACACTTTCATACTGTTTTAAATTTGGGGGAGGTATTTTTTTTTTTAATTGAATGAATGTTCTTAGTGTCTAGTTGCGGTACTGAGTTTCATGGTTTTGTGAAAATGAAGGAAAAATTTGGTTCTTCCTAATAAAGTTAAGTAGGAAAGTTAAGGAAAAATATTTTCCCACCATTACATTACAAAACATGGGGATCCACTATTGTAGTTTATTTTCTATTTTGAGGTAAATTTTGCATGTATATAATAATCTCAAGCATACAAAGAATAAGTATATAATTTGAGGATTTTTCGGCAATGTATTGTATAACCCAAGTCCTTCTCAATGCCAGCTGATACCTCATATCAGAGAAAATCCCTTCATGGCTCTTCTCCATCACCTCTCCCCACTTCCTTCCCAGGGACAACCATCATGCTCTCCTTTTGCTCCTAGTTTTTATATAAATTCCATCTCTGATACAAAGACTACCAATTGGAGCTACCCTCCTAGTTTCCATGATCATCTCTACCAGTTCATTACCATACTCGGTGCTTTCATGTTTTGCCTGTTGACACCCTAATATCTGAAACATCCCTAGACCTAAGACCACACACACACACACACACACACACACAGTCACAGGGCTGTTTGTATTGGAAGTTTCCCACAACTGTCTCACAGTGTTTAGCCAGGCTCCACATACTCTTCCACCTCTTGAATCCCTGGCCTCTCTTTGCCCCTCTCCTCCCATGGTCAGTGGGCTCCCACACATTAAGTTGAATTCAGCAGAACATGGCTTGGAAGGCCTCCTTCCCTTGAGCTTCCTGCTGAACAGTTCAAGTCAACAGTGTAAGTCAACCTTCTGCAGATGACAACCAACTTCCATTCTGCTTCCTCCTCGTGGGAACCAAACTAATTTCCACATGACTCAGGATGGTTTCTATTTCTGATCCTTGGTGCAAGCCTCCAGAGCTTACCCAAGAGCCCATATTTCATAGTTCCCTCTGGTAGTGCTAGGTGTCACCTTACAAGGGATCCCTTCCTCACCAGCCCATTCTTGCTGAATGGTGTTTTGTGAAGGAGGATGAGGCCTGGAGACGGGGCTGTGCAGCAAGGCTGCAATATTCCACTAGATGGCCAAGAACACAGGAACTTCTGCTGTCTGCAATCTTTAGAGTGAGCCCAGATAGATGGCAAGACTGTCCAGAGGAGTGCAAGCTAATCCCTTTAAACAGGACTGCTTGAAATTTTAATCATTGCATGGTCATGAAGGGTAAGTATTATTCGTACTTGCCGCAAGGAAGTCCCGAAGCCCTAGTAAGCAACAGTGCGTTTTATGGTCCCATTCCTCCGCTATCCTTGCCAACTGAACACCTACACCTTCGTTCTTAACCCTACCTCTGCCCAGGATGTCTAAAGACTTGTTCTTATTGCTCTTTGATTGCTTGAAGTCATCTCAGAAATGCCTTTAAACGTCCCCCAATTTCAAGTGCTAAACTTCCACCCTTCAACCTCCAAGTCACTACCTGACACTATCAGATCCTGGCTCTTCCTTGTTATGTGGTTCTCAGCCTTAGCTGCACATTAGGATGTTCCAGAGACCTTTGAAAAAGTATGCTGAAGCCATATTTAGCAATTAGGGAACTACAAATTAAATTACAATGACTGTGTGTGTGTGTGTGTGTGTGTGTGTGTGTGTGTGTGTACATATACATGTATGGGTGCCCACAGAGGCCAGAAAAAAGCATCAGATCCCCTATGGCTGGGGTCACAGATGGTTATGAGGACAGAACTCAGATCTCCAACCAGAGCAGCAAATGATCTAAGCCACTGAGCCACCTCTCCATCCCCAATTACTACGACTATAAGCTCTGACTTTAGTCCCTCAAAATAGAAACAACTTCTGCTGGTAGAGATGGGAGTCACTGCTGGAAACATGAATTGAAGCTCTTCAATTACACTATCCATTCCAAAATGGGCGTCACATGCCTTTAATCCCAGCAGCCAGCAGGCAGATTCTCCGTGAGTCCCAGGCCAGCCAGTTCTATACAGTGAGACTCTGTCTCAATCACTCAATCAATCAATCAATAATTGAACATACTCATTTTGACCAACTATAAAGGAGAACTATTTAGTAGCTTCTTGTAAAGTTGAATGTCTTTACCACATAATCTAGCAATTACTTGTGCAATATTTACCCAAGAGAAAGGAAAGTAAGTTCTGTCTGTTAGAACACCGGCCTGTACCTTTAGGCCATATCAGACAGCCCGACTCTTCAGGGCCTTGTTAAGAAACAGTCTGTGACACGACTTGACAGCTCTCAATTTATGCCACCCAGCGTCTCCATGCTCCTTGCCATGCACACTGTTAACTAAACCATGTGATGTAAAATTTTCTGCCACCCCCTAAACGGTCATAACATAAAGTTACCTTTTTTTCCCATATTTTCATGTGGAGATTGGGCTGGAGACATCTAAGGGAAACTTTCATGATGCAAGTGTTCTGAAGGCTACTCCCTTTAAAAGGAAGTTTCAAGTCCTTTTCAGGCCCTCAGCATCATTCCTTCTCAAATGTATTGTGTAACCTTCTGCCTAATGTTCTCCCTCCAACCTTCTGGCCCATGGTGGCCTTGAGATGATGGATGAGAGTGGGTCCCAAAGCACACCTTTGAATACCTGGTCCCTAGTTGGTAGAATTGTTTGGAAGGATTAAGAGGTGTGACTTAGTTGAAGGAGGCATGTCACTGGGGGCAGGTTTTGAGACTTCAAAAGCCCACAGCATTCCCAGTTGGTCTGTCTCTGTCTCTCTGTCTGTCTCTTTCTCTGTTTCTGTCTCTCTCTGTCTCTCTCTCTCTCTCTCTCTCTCTCTCTGTGTGTGTGTGTGTGTATGTGTGTGTGTGTCTACTTGTGGATCAAGATGTGAGCTCTTGGCTGTTCCTAACACTATGTTTTTGCTCTACTATCATGGACTCTAGCGCTCTGAAACCATAAATGTAGTTAAACTCAAATTTTCTTTTATAAGTTGCCTTGGTCACGGTGTTTTACCATAGCAATAGAAACTCTAACAAATACAAGACCCTTTCATACCAATAGACCTTATACCTGAAGGGCCTATGTATCAGCTTCCTTTCCAGGCCAGCCACTGCTGTGCCTCTCTTAAGCATGTGCTTTCTGCTTCACCTGAAGACATTCACATCGTATCAACTGGCCAGCTATTGATCGTCACTGTCACTTGAACAAAAAGCATTAATGCTTGTTTTAAGATTTGTGAAGAATGTGAGAAACAACAACAGGTTCCCCAGGTGGGTTCCTGGGGAACTTTCCTGATTGGGAAAGTTAAGGATTTCACTGCAAGGCCTTGCTTGACCACAGTTTTACTAGTAATAAGTCAGCCTTCTTGGCTCATGCCCTCTTAATTTCTATAGAGTAGACTGCAGTGGGACAAAATTCCAAATAAGTAAGGTTTACCATAATCAGGTAAGAGTCTATGCCTGTTGCTTTGAGCTAAGTGAGACATTTATTACTAAAAGTCCGTTTTCTTTCTTTTTTAAGGTTTAGATACCCAGACATTCCACTTTAGAGTAACATACAGAAAACAAAAAACAAAACAAAAACCTGACAGCAGGGCTTGGGAGACACATTTATACACTCCGGGTCACAGCAGCTTTATACACAATAGACAAACGGTGGCAACAATCCAAGGATCCATCCACAGATGAGTGGGCAAAGTGCATCACGTGTGCTGGCAATGGAGTATTAGTCAGCCTTTAAAAGGAAGAGAATTCTGACACAGACTCTACCATGGCTACACCTCAGGGACCCACAGAAAGGCAAACCTGTGTGATGCTATTTATGTGAATTTCTCTCTAGAGTACCTAAGCTGATAAAACAGACAGCGGAGTGACGGGACCTGGGGAGAGGGTGGCAGAGAGCCATGAAGCGCTCTGGGGACTGTCTTCACAGCAGTGTGGATCTGGGTGACACTGCTGAATGATGTGCACATAGAAAATGGCCAACATGAATTGTTTTGTGAGCAATTCACCACAATTTACAAGGTTGGGTTGTTGTTTGTTTGAAACTAGGTCTCTCTACATAGCCTTGGCTCTCCTGGAACTCACTAGGTAGACCAGGCTGGCCTTGAACACCCAGGGATCTACCTGCCTCTGCCTCCTGAGTGCTAGGATTAAGGCGTGCACCACCATGCCTGCTCTATAAAACCTTTTTGAGATCAGAAATTCTGTAAAGTCACACACAGCCTCTTATCCACGAGGTGAGATCCAGAAAGCTCTTGGTTGCAGCCGTCTGTCCCAGACACCACCAGCATGCTACCTAATAGATGGTCTACGCATCACGTTTCTCTTCCAAAATCAGAAAATCTCCAAATGCTGACACACACCTGGCCTCTCAAGCTTTCAGATAAAGGATCTCTGACCTGGATTCTGGTAATGCCCATCTTTGCCCTTCAGATGCAGGTAGGCCTGTCCATCCATTGTAGAGACCTGATCCATCCATCCCCTATCTAGAGCCTGCATCACACTGCCCTGGTGCTGGGTTGGCACTGGCCACTTGCTACTCCAGCCAAGTGATGGACAACTGAGGAAGGTACTTAGCAGCAAGCTTCTCTTCGCTTACTTTGCCCACTTTTTTTTTCAACATGGAGATAGTTTGTATAATGGCACAGCAGCAAGGCTCTGCCCCAGGTACAGTAGCGCTGCGGGGAGCTTACCAGATCACATCTAGGCACGCTGGACACAAACTGGGCTCCTTGACAGCCCAGGATGAATCCTGCAAGATTTAAGAGGATGCAAACCACAGAGAGCAGCACGAAAAGATTTACCTGCAACGAGAGAGAATGGATGCTTAGAAAGGAGCAGGGCTAAAACATGCAGATAACTGCGTGCAGATACATACTAAATACATACATTCAAGCCGGCCATTATCTTTCAGGAGGAAACTTCAAGGGAAAAGTCAAACATAAAAAGTCAAAACTTTAGGAAACAAAGCGATTGTGAGTTGTTTTTTTTTTTTTAGACTTTTTTTTCTCCTATTTCTAAGTGTTGTAAACTCTCAAGTCTTCCCATCCCTATTTTCTTCATCTCTGAAAATAGTTTCCTCCTTTTTGATCCTTTATCTGTATCTTACACGAGGCTCCAGCTATTTCCTCCTTGGGTCATTCGGACTTTGCCTGAGCTTTGCCAAATCAGTAACTGTAGACAGGCAGATGTAGAGCCCAGGGGCCTAACTAGACCATAAAGAGCTGAGTCATCAACACCAGAAATAACAGTGTACAAATTAAAGCAAGAGCGAAGCTCTTGCTTCAGTACAAAACAGTTTAGGTTCTAAAGAATGTTCAATAATCTCCCATAAACTTTTTTTTCCAAAGTTAAAAACGGTATCACTTCAAATAGTTGAGGACTGACCGAAGAGAAGCAACATGAGCGGAGTCAGTATTTGCTCAGTACCAGTTAGAGATTAAACACGACTTTCAACTTGAGAGCTGATTACTACAAAAATAATCTGGACAAAGACTTTGTCAAAAACAAAAGCAAACATCAAACATCAGCCAGTAAATATCAGTATTTAAACCTGTCATTAATTTAGACAGCTGATAATGCCAGAGCTGGCTGGCAAATGAGTTTACACACAAAGTTCAATACACCAAAAATACTGTCCTTAGCTACTGTTCTTATTTCAAGTCAAGGCAACAAGATTTCCCCAGACCCATTCTGTGAGTCAACAGTTAATGCCACAAGATGCCACTTTCCCTGGGGGAGGATGTGTGTGTCTGTGTGACTGTGTGTGTCCCCTTCTTGTTGGCAGTAGGACGTGGCTTCCTTCCTTTCACTGTTCCTTTGCACACATGCTGATGTCCCATATTTGGAACATCCTGCACCAGCTGCTGTGGTGACTGTCACAGGCTGGCACCCCCGCTGACGTGAGCGGCACACAGCAAGTGCCCTTTGCACTGTGTCATCCATGCCAATGCTTGTGGGGGAAAGAAGGATGTGAAACAGTCCGAGGGTGTAATGCAATCTTCCCACACGGCTTTCTCCACACTGCTAGTTGCTCTTTGAAGGGCTGTAGTGTGCCTGCAGTCTTCAGGCACTTCAGTCTTGAGCTATGCAAGCACTGTAACTTCAGAAAAGACCTAAGTTTGGCTCTGAAAATTTTCTTTTATGATAAGATAGCATGAGGGGGAAAAAAATGTGGCTATTGCCCGTATCTCCACCAGCACAATTACTAATCTTTACAACGAAAAACTAACACCATCACATAGAAAATGCATGAAGACCCATCACTCCAACACTGGACCCCAAAACTCTTCAGTAGAATCCTAATTTAGGCTCATCAAAAGATGCAATTAGTAAAATCAACAGGCATACCATAGACTAGGAGAAAATACTTTCATTCACATAAAATATTTTACATATCCATTCCTTTCTATACGTTTGCACGTATATGCAGATGTGTATTTGCACCCACATACATATGCACGTGGCGGCCAAAGACCTCTGTTGTCCGTCTTCAGGCACCATCCATCCTGCTTTTTGAGACGGTCTCTTTGACTGGCCCGTAAGCCCCAAAGATGGCTTGTCTCTGCCTCCTCATAGCTGGAATTACAGTACAACACCACATCTAGTGTTTTTCTTTCTTTCTTCGTTTGTTTGTTTCTTTCTTTTTTTTTCCTTTCTTTCTTTTTCTCTTTTTTATACGTGGGCACAGGGGCTTGAACTCAAGTCTAATGCTTGCAATGTGAGCCCTTTACCAGTTGCACTATCTGTCCAGCCCCATAGTATTTTCATGATAGATCATAGAAACTACTTAACTCAGTAGTGAAAAGACAACCTAACTAAAGAATGTAGACGAAAGACCTAGTCAAACATTACATACACACACACACACACACACACACACACACGAGAGAGAGAGAGAGAGAGAGAGAGAGAGAACCATAAGAATGCAGAATGGCCAAGAATCACATGAAAAGGTGTTCAACATTATTAGGTATCTTGAATAGAAGTTAAACCACAATGAGACAATACTCCATACCATCTTAAATGGTTAAATTTTCAAAGCCAACAATTGCTAACTATTGCTGAGGGTGAGGAGCAGTTAGAGATTGTTATGTGAATAGAAAATAGTACCATCAGTTTAGAAAAAAAAAACAGTGCCATCAGCTTCTTAAAAACTAAATATAAGCTTTGTATGTAGAAGTGTCCCAAACAAGTCATGAAGAAACTTCACCCTCCCGTCTCTACTCCATAACTGTGAATGCACAGGGCAACTTCCTTCCAAAAACATAGCATCCAAGAGGGAGGCAAGTAACTTCCCATCTGAGAAATCAACCACACCGCACCTACCAGGTGACATCGTGTCAACACCACGGAACCTCAATAAGGCAGACCGGAAATAGTACTTTACAACTGTGACCTCCCTCCTCTTCCTCCTCCTTCTCTTCCACCTCCTGCTCCAAACCCATACTAGCCTCCATCTTGTCCTGAGCACCAGGTCAGACTACCTCAGTCTTGCAAAATATATACTAAGCATCCCTCAAGTCTCTCTGAGTCATCCAAGGAAAAGAAGGAACCCTGAGAAGCCACCTCAGCCAAGAGGATACCCGGGCAGACCTGGCAGCTATGAGGTGTGGTGCTCTGAATGGGACCCCAGGGAACTGGGGGAATCTGGAGAGTGGGGCCTTTCACGGATAGTGTGGTGTTACTGCTGATTCTAGCTTGTGACAAATCTGTCTTCCTATAGATAGATGCTAATAACAGGCAAGTCAGTTTATGGTCCTCTGTGCATGTTTTGAAAATCTAAACTGCAGCCAGACATAGTGGCACATGGCTTTAATCCCAGCCCTTGGAAGGCTGAGATAGGTGGATCACTGTGAGTTTGAGGCCAGCCTGGTCTACACAGTAGAGCAGGACAGCCTGGTCTACTGGTCTCAGGAGAGCCAGAGCTACATAGTGAGACCCTGTCTCAAACAAAAACCAACCAAACAAACCCAAATCGAAGCTGAGCTTCTCAAGCATTGTAAGATCTAAGATTTTTAGTTTTTGTTTTTTTTTTTTTTAAAAAAAAGGCAACAAACTGAATATGTAGAAGTCTGTTTAAATGATGAATTACTTGAGCAATAGGAAAGAATGAGCTACAGAGGCAAAAATAACGACAGAATGAATGTCAAAGCCAAGATGCCCAGTAAAACAGATGTTGTGATTTTGTTTGCTTATGAGGAGATAAGATCAGGTGGATGATAGAAAACAGAGTGGCAGTCTGAGGTGTAGGGAGCAAAGAGACACAAGGAGCTTCTCAGGAGTGACAGACTGCCCCACAGCTTGCCAGGGACAGAGAACATAACCCTCATCACGGCTCCTAGAGCACCTGCAGGCTGGGATTGTACTTCACAGCAATTGTTTGCATTCTTTGTAGGAAAGAGCCCGAAACAGATGCCACGGTGGGAGAGTAAGATCATGAAAAGGATGCCTGCGCCTGGCATCCTCGTCATCCTTAAAACACTAGTCCAGCTCTTTAAGGAGAAGGTCACCTGAGTTACCCTAGTGCAGACCACAGCAACGCAGACCAGGGGCTAAGGGGACTCCCCTTTCAGAGGCGGCATCGTGTTCCACAGAACCGCTGGCTTATAAGGGGCACACAGGTGTCCCTGGTACCTTCAAGTTGGACACCTCTGGCTCTCTTCTGGGTGTGACGGTGTGGCCTTCAAGACCTGAATTTCCACCCTGACTTTCACCGATGTTGTACTGCCAACAAAAAACACTAGGAAAATGTCAGCTGTTAGTGAAAAATGTCAGTATCACAAAAGCCACCTAGCAACACCCAGGAAGGGAAACTTTTTCTTATGTTTCTTATATTTCAATCATTCTTTTCTTTAGAAAAAAAAATATCAGTGCAAGTGACTTGAATTTATCTTTACAGAAAGCATATATAACGTTTTTCTTTATAGAAATACAAAAAAAAAAAATGTTGGCCAGGATCCAGAATAAATTCAAGCTTGCCCATTTATTTGTTATAAAATCTTAGAAAGCCCTTGCAAGACTTACTTACTGTATTTGTTAAATTGGTCTTTGTCATTACCAATCTCAATATGTCAGTGTGGTATACAAATTTTCCTATCTTAATGTCCCCTGAAAAATACTGCACAGATACTTTTATTACTAAGAATAAAGAACAGAAAACTGGGCATAGTGGCATACGTGCCTTTAATCCCAGCCCTTGGGAGGCAGATGAGGTAGCTCTCTGTGAGTTCAAGGCCAGCCTGATCTATACAGTAAGTTCTAGACAAGTCAGGGCTACATAATAAGACCCTGCCTCAAAATAAATAAATAATCAAGCAAACAAACATTTCCTTTTTGGGAGAGACAGCTTGTTGTTACAAAGTGAGTGTTTAGGGAGGATGCTTAACTCTCATTCAGAAGGGCAAACAGAATAGAGACCAGAAGCAGTTGAAGAGAGGGAACAGGATGGGAGCCTACTATAGATGCCCTTCTGAAAGACTCCGCCCAGCAGGGGATTGAAGGACATGCTAAGACTCACAGCCAAACCCAAACTTTGGGCAGAGCGCAGGAGTCCTAGGAAAGAGTGGGGTAATAGAAGGACCCAGATTGGACTGAAGCTCCATAAGACCAACAGAGCCAAGAAATCTGGGCCCATGGGGGCCCACAAAGACTGATGCACCAACCAAGGACCATGTATGAAGAGAAACTAGACCCTCTGCTTAGACAGAACCCTCAGTCTCCATGTGAGTCCTCCAGTAAGGGGCGCAGGGGGCTGTCTCTGACATGGACTCTGTTGCCTACTTTTTGATCACTTCCCCCTTGTGGGGGCTCATTGCCAGGCGACAGAGGAAGAGGATACAAGCAGTTCTGATGAGACTTGATAGGCTGGCTGGGGTCAGAAGGTAGAGGAGGAGAGCTCCCTCTTTCTGAGAAACAGGGAAGGGGAACAGGGAAGAGAGAGGAAGGGTGGAGCCGGGAGGAGACGAGGGAGGGGGCCACAATTGGGATGTAAAGTAAATAAGTTATAAAAAATAAATTTAAATTAAAAAAAAAAAAAACAGTGAGTGAGTTTTACAGGAATTCTACTAGGCCTGGCGCCAGCCTTTCATTCTTTACTCTGTGACACACCTGAGCTCAAGTCACCTGGAAAGGACACTCAAGTGGTGAATGTGACCAGCAGGTATGTTGTTTTCAAAGCACCTTCATTGGGCCTCACTGAACATGTGGCCATAGGCATCTATGTGGAGCTCCTGTTTGTGTGCCTGGCCAGCTCCTTTCCCCAGCCTCCCTTGTCAGCAACACCTGTGGTTGCATTAAGGGATTTCTTTGCCTTTGGCCTTTAGTTTGATTCAGTCATGGAGAAGCCCTGACTGAAAACCAGAGAGTGAAAAGCAATTAGGGGTGGGAGAGGCTGTGGAGCTGGTCTTCCGGCCCCTTCTCTTCATCTCTGGCCAGCTGTGCCCTCAATGGAGAGCCAAGGGCCCTCTCTGAGGCCCTGCCTGGGACGCTGGCTTTCAGCTGCTGACCACAGCACCCCCAACCTCTCCTCAGGTTGAGAGAACAGTCTGGTCCCACAGCATGCATGAGTGCTTGGAACTGTCCCTTTCTTAACCTCATGTCATATTATAATTACATTATCTGTTTTGTGCTGGGGGCCTGACATGCCTTCTCCACAACATTTTCCTGTATTTGACCCTTGTTTTCCACTCTTTACGCTCAGACCTGTGCCCTCTTCACCCGTCCAGTGACACAAATTGGGCCAGTGAATTCCCCAGTGGCAGACTCATTCTGAAGAAACAGAAAGCCCAGGGTGGAAAGAGGAATGTTGGGCTGCGACTTGTATCTTAGACATCGAGATGCAGGGAGAGCCAAAACATCTCCCTGAGATCCTTAAGGATGAGATGTGCAGTCCAAACTGCAGAGCGAGAATTCTCCTGGGGGAGCCTTTCGTGTATTCTCAACTAGTGTGAGCTGTGCTTTATGAATACTTATATCAAATGCTTTCATACAAAAGGTATTATTTTTTATTTTTGTATTTTGAATTCACTCCAGCTCAGAACTCTTGCAATTGAGATGTCATTTCAATCCAGGTTTTACCTAAGTAGCCCCAAAAAGAATATTGGCAGAGACTGAGGACTGGCTGAATGTTTTCCATAAACTTAGCACATCATCATTAAACAATTGTCATTCTCTGTCCAGCGTAGTCTGAGGCTGTTTTCGGCTTCCAGATGAAGAACAGAGAAACTCTGAGAACCAAGGTTCTGTTTCTCTCAGGAATGGCTAGAGCACTTTAGGGTGAAGCCCATGCACCAGGCAAGCCCCTCCCCTCCCCTCCCCCCTGTGGAAATGCGGACAGCAGGTCCAGTGAGGTACAGGCCCCAGCCGGAAGGTGGGTCCAGGCCAAGCAGATGCTGCCAGGAGTTGGTGCTGCTGGGAATTCAGTGGCGAATTTCCAGGAAGGAGGAGAGCCCTTCCTCCCCAAGAATAAATGATGAATCTCAGGTGGCCATGATGGAAAGCTGATGGTATCACACAGCACACTGCACCTTTGTTTTGTGTAAAATCAAGGATTTATAAACCTTGAGCAGCAGGAGGGATTTCAAGGGTGAATGTGTTTGATTCGCTGGGATCAGGGGCCAGAGATATTTAATCAAGACGTAGGGGTACAGTACCTCATTTACATGCAGTAGCACGGTCCTATCACAAGAAGGAGAACATAGCACTTGGTTATCCTATGGGTGGGGGAGAATCTGCAGGTACAACTGAAGGTCATTGGTGAAGGCAAACACACCAAGACATCTTTTTAGCATATGGTGGGTACTCCAGGAATCCCCAGGTGCTTGCTAAACATTTTGTTTTTTAAACCAGGAAAGGGTCCAGCCTGTAATCTTCCCTGAGGGCTATGTGATGCTCCTTACAAGATCTGGAATACTCAGATCAAGCATAGAGACAACCCCACCGAGAAAAGGGAGTCTGCCATTGGAGACGGAGCACAGAGGCTATCTGGAAATGTCAGACTTCAACCTTACCCAACCAACTTCCACAAGTAACCATGCCCAACACAGCTTGTCGTCGTTGAGTGTCTCTAAATTTCATCCTAGAAATAGGATGACCTTTCCCTCTTGCCTAAGGATTTGTATATTGTTCCTTACTTCCCTACTGCTCCAAGTTCAAGAAGGATTTACATTTCCTGTATGTGTCTAAATGATAAGTAGCTCTAGGAACTACAGGATGGGATAAGCTTAAAAGTTATTGTGTTTTTAAAATAAATTTGGAAATACTTTGTTTTCATTTAATGTGTTCGAGTGTTTGCCTGCATGTGTGTGCACTACCCTCAGAGGTCAGAAGAGGGCATCAGATTTCCTGGAACTGAAGTTAGAGAGGGGTTGTCAGCTGCCATGTTAGCAGTGGGAAAGCAACTCTGGTCCTTTTCAAAAGCAGCAAGTGTTCTTAACTGCTCAGCTATCTCTCTATCCAGCCTCAAAATGACTAACTTTAACATGGTGAGCTGAGAGTATTTTAGCATATTAGTTCCTGAAAAAAAAAAATTAAAACAAAATCTTTAAATACAGAAATTTAAAAGACAGGCAACAAAGGAAAAAACATAAAGCGTTGGGAGGTGGAATTGATTTGGGATCCTGAGGGACTGGATTAAACAACACCAACAAGGAAAAGATGAGTGACAGGATTTACTCACTAGAATGCCAGATACTCAGAAATGGTCAGCCATCAGATCCCTCTGAATATAAAAGTTTAAAATGAAAATTGATTGAACCTATTGAGGAGTCCATTATAAAGTAAAATAAGCATGGTAAAATACTATTGGCCTTTAAACACAGCTATGATTCAGTAATTCCACAAGGAGTCCCCAATGTAGTCAAGTCCAGCAATGACCACAAACAGCCCACTGGTACAAGTGACAATATGGATGATCTCAGCAATATCCAAGTGAGGGAAAACATATGCTTTATGCTTCCATATATGTAAAGTTCTAGAACATGAAAAACTAAGGAAGAAAGAGGGAAGAAGGGAGGGATGGAGGGATGGGGAGATGGAGGGAGCAAGGGAAAGAAAGAAAAGTGGGCAGACAATATTATATGCCCAGGAATCAATAAGCTCATATTGGTTAAATAGTCAAGTATTGCATGTGACAACTGAAAAGTTCTGACACCAGAAAAGAAACAATAAAACCTAAGTAGTCCACTTCTGCCTGTGCACCCAAAACCAAGCCTGCCATGAATGATCACATAGTGATGATTATTTCCCAAATGTTCCCTCCGGTTACTGGTTTTGTGGGAGAGTTTAATAGGTAAGCCAGTAGCGAAAAAGGGAAATAAATGTGATTGAAATAGCGTTTCTGGGGAGAACTGTTACAGCATTCAAATAAACTACAAAGCACCAAGAACAAGTTGCAGCGCGTGACTCCCTGATGTAGATGCAGCTCCTTCCCAAAGTCACCCACCTGACGTCTCTGAGTTTGGAAGAGCTTAGAGGACCCAGTGTGGAATCGGCGGTTCTTGTGCCTATTTTTATTCATGTTTTTAAACACAAAAGACTGAAGTTATTTCAGTTGTCCGAATGTCATCAGTGACAGCCATATTACGAGAGAGACAACACTATTACTGGTAAACAATGTGAGACAATGTTTCCGGTAACAATGTGAGCCACCACTGATGAAGTGAGTATTTTGCCTCCCAGAATGCAACCTGAGCCAGGTCAAGCCTACAGATTTAAAAGCCAGTTACAGAAAATAAAGGGGATAGAGAAACATAGTAAATATATATATATATATTTCTTCATCAGATAAAAACAAGAGGAGGCAGAGTCATGGACTATAGCAAATGTGGAGAAACATCAGCCAGATGCAATGCAAGGATGCTATCTGGCTCCAATTAAAGCAAAAATAATTATGAAAACTATACATGAGGCAGCAACCAGAAACTTAGCAAGCTCAATGAGATGCCTTTCCTTTATAAATATACCCTAAGGCATTTAAAGATGAAATGGAAATGCTGCACTTTACTTCAAGGCCACTCAGAGGCCAATGAGGAGGGAAGTCATTAGGAATCACCATGACATCATTTTGGGCAAGTGTTGGTTACTGTAGCTCAACTAAACATGGGGGCTTACTAGGTTTCTCTCTACTTGCAATATGTTTGAAAGTCTCCATAACCAAAGAGAGAGAGAGAGAGAAAATGAAGGACAAGGAAGAGAAAGTTGGCTCAGTTTGATTCCCAAAAACCCATGTAAAAAGCCAGGTGTGGTGGTATAAATCTTTATTTCTATTCTCCATGTTTCTATGAGATGAGAGACAGAGGCAGGAAAATCAACCCAGGAAGTGCATGAGCCAGCTGACCTAGGGGAAAGCAGCAGAAACAAGAGAGATTCCCCTTTCAGCAAGGTGGAATGTGAGAGCTGATTCTAGAACACTGTTCTCTGATCTCCATATGTGTGCCCGACACAAACTCATGTCACGGTGTAGACATATACACATACTTTTTATAGTAAATGTACATAGTCTTTCTTTTATTTTTAGGTGTATTTATGTGATTATTTTATATGTATGAGTATCTTGCCTGCATATGTGTGTGCCATGTGCTTGTCTGCTGCCTTCCAGGGTCAGAAAAGGACACCAGACACCCTAGAACCAGAGCTACAGACACAATGTGGGTCATGAAATAGAACCTAGGTCCTCTGCAAGGGAAACAAGTGCTTCAGCTCTCCATTCCCAAAATGATATGATTTTTTTATTGATTGTCTTAGTTTGGGTCACTATTGCTGTGATGAAACACCATGACCAAGGCAACTTGTGGAGAAAGGGGTTTATTTGGCTTAACTGCCGCATGATTGTTCATAACCAAAAGAAGTCAGGACAGGAAATCAAACAGGTCAGAAACTCAGAGGCAGAAGCTGATGCAGAGGCCATGGAGGGGTGCTGCTTACTGCCTTGCTCCCTCTGCTTGTTCAGCTTGCTTGTTTCTAGAACCCAGGACCACCAGCCTGGCGCTGGCAGTACCCACAATGGGCTGATTCTTACCCTGTTGATCGCCAATTAAGAAAATGTCCTTACTAATGAGAATAATGATTAAAAAAAAGAAAAAAAATGTCCTTACAGGCTTGTCTACAGCCACATCTCCTGGTTGCATTTTCTCAACCAAGGTTCCCTTCTCTCAGATGACTCTAGGCTGTATCAAGTTGACATAGAAATAGCCAACCCAGGAATCTAAACTTCAGACCCCCAGAAAAGTTCTGTTTCAAAGTTAGTAATGGAGAATGTTAATATTTAAAGTATCAGATGTGCTCTTGTGTGTTTTTTTCAAAAAGAAAATATTTTATTGGTAGCACAAAAAGTCTCAGGTTTCCTATGGCATTCCATGCATAGTTACTGCTATCATTTCTTTAATCTGTGGTTGGCTCCCTTTCTGGAACTGAAGTGACAATTGTTTACATGTCTACAGGTGAAGGGAAACAGCACTACTCATGCAGAAAACATATTTCTCAGATAATAAAAATATATTAATGTGTCTCATATATATATATATATATATGTCTTTCTTAAAAAAAAGATGGAAGTGTGAGCATGCATCAATCAAGAACAGCTGATGTGAGAATATTTGGTGATCAAAAATTGTTAGTTATTCCACAAAAGTATTATTATAAAATAAATGATACTATTGAATGGTAGAAGCAAAAATCAAGAAAACACCTAGAAGGTAAATTAAGAGCTGAAGAGGGGCTGGAGCAGGCTCAGTAGTTAAGAGTGCTTGCGGGGGGTGGAGCCAAGATGGCAACTAGCACCCACAGTTTCTGAGCTGTGGAAGAGCTGAACGCCTGAGTTGGTGAGCGGAAGGACCTCTGAAGCCAGGAAAACAACGGCAAGGCTTTCTAAGTGACAGGGAACATCGCAGGAGGTGATATTCTTAGCTCAGACCTAACTGCCTGGGGTCTGCAGTGGCTGAGGCGGAGCTCCTAGCCCCTTAGTGGCAACTGCCAGTCTCAGAGTCCCAGACCCGCGGCACGCATCCTCCCAGGGTCCCAGGCCTGCTAGCCGCCATACTGGCTCCAAAGGGTCACTCAGCCACTGACTGAATGGCTCACCCAATCCCTCAGTGACAGATAATACGCTATATACCCACCAAAGCCAGGCAGACCTGCCATACAAGCTAGGCACACCAGGCGCTGGGCCTCCCAGGCTTGGAGAGCACAGTGGAGAACCCCCAGGACTTCCCAGAAAGCATATGGACTGGAAACCCAGTCTCCAGCTGCAGCAGGACTTCCTAACCTGGCGGTGGCAACAGCACTGAGCTGGCGGAGCACATCAGTCCTTCAGCGTAAGACCAACCAGGGCCAAACCAGAGCGCAGAGAACCCGAATACCCCGATCCCTGCCGATGTGACCTGCTTGAGAGTGAGTGCGCCCTTGAGTATCTGCAGAGCCGCAGATCCAGGATCCTACTAAAACAGAAGCCAGGCATCGGACCCCTCTCACCCACATACCCACTGTGGGAAACAGAGGGTCACTTGAAGCCCCTGCTCTGCGGGTCCAATTGAGGAGTTAAGGCAGTTAATGCCAGAAATTGCGCCGCAACCATCACTAGAGCCTGCTACATATACAGTGCAGAGCCCCTCCCACACACTCAAGGGTTCAACATCATCTATCACTCTGTCCCTTGAGACACACTCCATGCACACTTACACACACACACACACACACACATACGCGCGCCTGCTTTTGCCCCTTTTGCACCAGCGAACTTTCCTCCCACAGGTACAGCTAGTCTATCAACGCACTCGCTGTGGCCCTAGGACCTCTCTCAGCTTCCTGAAGAACTCTCCAGATGCCAGAGAGAGACAGTACCAATCTGAACTGCAAAATCCAAAAACAAACAGGGGAAGGGTCTCAGATAAGCCAATGGCCAGGGGTAGGTGAAAGAACACATCCAACATAAATCAGGACATCATGACTTCACCAGCAACCCCCAAAATTGATGGATACTCCAATTCATCAGAAGCACAGGAAAATGACTTTAAAGCTATGCTTACCCAATTATTTGAGGCTCATAAAGAGAAAACAAACAATTCTCTCAGAGCAATAGCCATGCAAATTCAGTCAGTTAAAGAGGAAATGAACAAATCTATCAAAGATTTGGCCAGTCAATTGGAGGTAAAGAAAGAGGAAATGGACAAAATTCTTAAAGAAAGACAGGCAAACATAGCCAAACAAATAGAGGCACAAGTAGAGATACAATTAGTGGCATATAAAGAGGAAATAAACAAAAAAAAAAAAGAGACCATCATAGAGAGACAGGAATCCACATTCAAACAGATGAAGAAAATGGTGCAAGGCATGAAAAGAGAATTAGAATTAATAAAGAAAACACAAATTGAGAAAACCCTTGAGCTAGAGAACTTGGAGGAAAGATCAGGAACCACAAAGGTAAGCATCACCAACAGAATACAAGATATGGAAGAGAGAATATCTGGAGCTGAAGATACACTCGCAGAAACTGATACTTCTCTCAAAGGACGAAATCTAAGAATAATAGGAATTGATGAAAAAGAAGACTCCAGGCTCCAAGGTCCAGAAAATATTTTCAAGAAAATCATAGAGGAAAATTTTCCCAACTTAAAGAGATGTCCATAAATATACAAGAGGCCTACAGAACACAGAATAGACTAGACCAGAAAAGAAACACATCACGTCACATCATAGTCAAAACACTAAATCTACAGAACAAAGAAAAGATATTAAAAGCAGCAAGGGAAAAAAGGCCAAGTAACATATGAAGGTAGACCTAACAAAATCACACTGGACTTCTCATCAGAAACTATGAAAGCCAGCAGGGCCTGGGCAGGGGTCATGCAAACTTTAAGAGACCACAAATGTCAACCCAGACTACTATACCCTGCAAATCTTTCAATCAACATAGATGGAGAAAACAAAACATTCCATGACAAAACTAAATTTATGCAATATCTACACAGCAAACCAGCCCTACAGAAGATACTAGAAGGAAAACTCCAATCCAATGAAAACAACTTCACCCAAGAAAACATAGCATACAGATAATATCCCAACAAAAATTAAAAGAAAACAAGCAATGAAACACAGTAAGACCACCGACTCCAATATAAAAGGAACTAACATTCATTGGTCACTATTATCTATCAACATCAATGGACTCAACTCTCCAATAAAAAGACACAGATTACAGAATGGGTGCAGAAACAAGATCCAACATTCTGCTGCATCCAAGAAACATACCTCTGCAACAAAGATAAACACTAACTCAGAGTAAAGGGCTGGAAAAATGTCTTTCAAGCAAACAGACCCAGAAAACAAGCTGGGGTAGCTATCCTAATATCTAATAAAATAGACTTTCAACCAAAATTAATCAAAAAAGATGAGGAGGGACACTACATTCTCATCAAAGGAAAAATCCACCAAGAGGACATCACAATTCTGAACATCTAAGCCCCAAATACAAGAGCGCCTACATTCATAAAGGAAACATTACTAAAACTTAAATCACACATCGATCCCAACACCTTGATAGTGGGAGACTTCAAAACCCCACTTTCACCAAGGGACAGATCATCTAGACAGAAGCCTAATAAGGAAATTAAGGCACTTACAGAGGTCCTAAATCAAATGGACCTAATAGATGTCTACAGAACTTTCCACCCAAACTCAAAAGAGTATACCTTCTTTTCAGCACCTCATGGAACCTTCTCTAAAATAGACCATATAGTTGGTAAGAAAGCAAGCCTCAACAGATACAAGAGGATTGAAATAATCCCCTGTATTCTATCTGACCACCATGGACTAAAGCTGCACCTCAACAACAATGGAATTAGAAAAAAGCCTACAAGCACATGGAAACTGAACAACTTGCTGCTCAATGATAGCTGGGTTAAGGAAGAAATAAAGAAATTAAAGATTTCCTTGAATTCAATGAAAATGAAGGTACAACATACCCTAATTTATGAAAGCAGTGCTCAGAGAAAACTTCATAGCACTAAGTGTCTTCAAGAAGAAATTTGTGACATCTCATACAAGCCACTTAATGGCCCAACTGAAAGCCCTAGAGAAAAAAGAAGCAAATACACCCAAGAGGAGCAGACGGCTGAAAATAATCAAAATCCGAGCTGAAATCAATTAATTAGAAGCAAATAAAACTATTCAAGAATCAATGAAACCAAGAACTGGTTCTTTGAGAAAATCAACAAGATACACAAACCTTTAGCCAAACTAACTAAAAGGCAGAGAGAAACTATTCAAATCAACAAAATCAGAAATGAAAGAGGGGACATACCTACAGACACCAAGGAAATCCAAACAATCTTTAGGTCATACTACAAAAGCCTATCTGCCACAAAATTCAAAAATCTAAAAGAAATGGACAATTCTCTTGATAGATTCCATCTACCAAAATTAAGTCAAGATCAGGTAGAAAGATCGAACAGTCCTATATCCCCCAAGGAAATAGAAGCAGTCATCAACAGTCTCCCTTCCAAAAAAAGCCCTGGGCCAGATGGATTCAGTGCAGAATTCTACCAGACCTTCAAAGAAGTGCTAACTCCAATTCTCTCCAAACTATTCCACAAAATAGAAACAGAAGGAACATTACCAAACTCATTCTATGAAGCCACAGTCACCTTGCTACCTAAACCACACAAAGACCCAACAAAAAAGAGAACTTCAGACCTATCTCTCTTATGAACATTGATGCAAAAATACTCAATAAAATACTTGCAAACCGAATCCAAGAACACATCAAAGATATCATCCACCATGACCAAGTAGGCTTCATCCCAGGCATGCAAGGGTGGTTCAACTACGGAAATCCATCAATGTAATCCACCACATAAACAAACTGAAGGAAAAAAAACCACATGATCATCCAACAAGCTCTGACCTCCACAGACACCTGCACTCACGGGGCACACATGAACTCACAAAGGCACACACACAGAAGTAAAAATGTCTTTTAATGAAAGTAAATCTTCATGACTTTGGCTGACATAAGAACTTCTTAGGACTAGCAATACAGAGAACAAAATTTAAAAATGGATAAACTAAACTCACTAAAATTAAAAAAAAAAAACAAACAAACATTGCTCTTAAAGAGCATCACCAAGAAAATCAAATGACAACCCATAGACCTACAAAAGTTTTTGCAAATCTGATAATGTCACAATAAAGAAAACAATCCACTTTTTTAAGTAAGGAATATGAACAAGTATTCACTGCCACCACCACCCCCAAAAAAATATAGAAGTGGCAAAAAAAAAAAACACATGAAAAGATGCTTAGAATGAACTGAAAAGAGAAGGATGCCTAGGATCAAAAAGACAGCCAAGCTGACCGATGGAGGTGCACACCTTTAATCCCAGCAATCAGGAGGCAGGGGCAGGAGGATCTCTACAAGTTTGAGGCCAGCCTGGTCTACAGAGCTACTTACTAGGACATCCAAGGCTACACACACACACACAAAAAAAAAAAAAAAAAAAACCTGTCTTGAAAAACAAACAAACAACAAAAAAAAACAAAGACACTCAGTGCAGGGAGAGGCATGTTCGCAGATTCTCAAAAAGTCAGCATGGGGTTATTACACAACCCAACAATTCCACTCCATGTCATGTGCTTTAGAGGATTGAAAATATGTTAAAAAAAAAAAAAAAAAAAGAAGCAGCAGAAGTTCAAGGTTGCCCTCAGCTGCACAGAAAGTTCAAGCCAGCCTTAGCTACATGATCAATAAATAAAGAAAATGAATAATAAAGAATATAGTAAATGAAGAAAGAAAGAAATCAATAAATAAACAAAATAAAAATAGCATACACTACCAATCATTCTGTTGCTTTTATATTACTATGACAGAACACCTGGCACAGACAAGCTGGTGGGGCTTACAGGGCTCAGAGTTTCGACAGCAAGATAGAATAGTGTGACTGCAGAAGCAATGACAGAGGCTACTCATGTCACAACGAAGAAGAGGCAGCAGAGATGGGATGACACAAGACACATCCTCTAAAGACACACTACAACTCATTTCTTTTAAAGTTTCCAGAGCCATCTCCAGGTGAGGACCCAAACCCCCAAGAACAAGCCATTTTCAGAAGCGCCTCATAGCCAGACGGTATCACCCAAAATAGTCAAAAGTAGGAATGTCCATCAACCAATGAATAAATAAGCAAAATGCATTATAATCATACAATGGAATTTTATTCAGCAATTTTTTAAAAAAGTACCGACAGGTTAGAACAGACAAACCTTCAAGATGGTGTGCTAAGGGGCTGCCAGGTGAAAGCCATCAGTCAAATTAAAAAAAAAAAAAAAAAAAAGATCTCGTGTGATTATATTCACCTGAAATATCCATAGTAAGCAAATCTCTAGACAGGGAGAATATTAGTGGTTTCGTAGGACTGAAAGTACAATAGGAAAATGGGAAGTGAGTTCTAAAGGGCACGTTGTTTTTTACAGGGTGACAGCAACTGACAGCAGTGATATTTACACGTGCCTGCACAAGCCACTTGAGAACTTTAGACAAGTAAAATGTATGTATGTCAACTATAGCATAGTAAGTCCATATTTAAGAGGGAGAATAAGGAGAAGGTACAAATCTGAGGTGAGATGTTTTGTTTTGTTTTGTTCACACAAGAATGCAAAGAGTCACTTATAACCTCTAGGGAAACAGAATGCTACACATCAAACCTGTGGTGAGCCCCACAGGCTCAAGTAGTCCCCTGTTTTGTAGTGGTGCTTGAATACCACTTGAGTCTTTGAGTCTATAGCCTGATCCCACTTCTAGTTCACCCTTCGTGTTGGTTAAAGATGCGATCTCTATGCTTCCTGTTCCTGCTGCCATACTTGCTGCTTCCTGCCATGCTTCTTTGCCATGGTAGATCTTATCTGTCTGGAACCATGAGCCAAAATAAACTCCCTCTTCCTTGCGTTTCCTTTAGTCATGGTGTTTTATCAGAACAAGAGAGAAGTAACTCAGAAAAAGAGAAGTCATGGTCTAAACCAGAAACCAATGAAAATATGACATCTGCTGAGTCAAGAATAGACAAGAACGGTGAGGCATTTGGCTTGGCTGCTCAACACACTGCTCCCCTGAGTGCCATGGGATTGCATCTCCTGCTCCCTACCCATCATGCTCCCGGTGTCACAGAAAACAATGTGTACAAACGGGACTCTTGAGAAACAGGTCACTGTACTTTTTAGTCGAGGCTGCTCTGTAGGCTTGCCACTCCTCATCCCTTAAGATGAAATTCAAGGCGAGGCCCTTGACTTCTTTTCCAGTATGAGATAAAAAATGTGCTCTGTTCACTCCACTTCATAACTAAAATTTAGTTGTTAAAATGCCCATAATTGTGTCCTGGTGAGAGCTTGGAACTCCATTTGAGTTTTGGCATGACTCCCTGTCCCTGGCCTCTTTCCTGTAGGGACCAAGCACAGCATGGGACAACTTCAGTGTCCTATTTCCTATGTTTCATGTCTATCTCTCAGCTTGCCGTCTGGCTGGAGCCATGACTGCTAATGTCTCGTTATTAATAATCTAAGGATTAGCATCAATCTTAGCATCCCTGTGAAGTCTCCACCGATGAAGCCCATACTGGCTCTCCTGGGACACCCATTGCTGAGCCACAGTTCGTGGCCTGGCACCGGTAGTGCAAGCCCGGTCTCTTTCCCTGTGGTCTCCCACTCCTCAGGGCCAACACTCCCGCAGGTCCAGCCAGCCAGCTAAAAGCATTTAGCTAGAGCCTGGTCTGTGAGTATGCTAGCTGTTTCCCTACTGAGGCCGTGGGACATTCCAACCAGCCTTTTTAGGCACAACGCTGGCACAGTCAAACACCAAGGGACCCATATCAGGTCTCCAAGTGCTTATCTATAAGTACCCTCTGGGGTGGGGGGAGCTCATAATGCCACCACA
This sequence comes from Psammomys obesus, assembly GCF_907164565.1. Taxonomy (NCBI): domain Eukaryota; kingdom Metazoa; phylum Chordata; class Mammalia; order Rodentia; family Muridae; genus Psammomys; species Psammomys obesus. The sequence goes on along the minus strand of NW_026592510.1, from coordinate 13,129,511 downwards.
AGGCAGTAACTTTCTCCAAAACATTTATCTCTTTAAGCCCTAATCTTTTTATAGGCCATGGGGACAGAGATCAACCAAGGGCTGCAAAACAGGTTTTCAGTAATAGCTTTGCAAGCCCTGCTGAGATCATCTAAGGTGCTCTAGGCTGCAGGAGCAACTAGAATCTCTCCTATGGAGGCCTCAGGTGAATGTGAACAAAGAATCTGCTTCTAACTCCTAAAAGAATACCATTCACACTGCACACGCATGCAGACACACACACACACACACACACACACACACACACACACACACACACACTGCACACACCATGGCTGGATTTCTCTGTAGTAGCAATGGCAACAGGCAAGATCTGGATGCTGTAACGAACTTAAAAGCAAAATGTCAAGACTATGATAGTACAATGGTAATGTTGTTATTATCAAAAACTGGGGGATAGAAGGAAGAAAGGAGGGAGAAATGGCTAATTTCTTCTCATAAAAAATTAGTCAAGGATCTGTCTGGAGAGATGGCTCAGAGGCTAAGAACTGACTGTTCTTCCAAAGGTCCTGAGTTCAATTCCCAGGAACCACATGGTGGCTCACAACCATCTATAATGAGATCTAGTGCCCTTTCTGGCCTGCAGGCATACATGGGGGCAGAATAGTATATAAATAATAAACAAATAAATCTTTAAAAAATACAGTCAAAAGATACTTTGCAAAGCTAAGGAACTATGTAAAACATAGAACCTTAGAGTATAATTTACTATTATAAATTCACCAATAGAAGAACTAAAAACCATTTTAGAAAGTAGGAGAGGAGGAAATGTGGATTAGCACAAAGCAAAAAGAGTTTGTAATAGTTAATTGAGGGGCACATCATCAGAGTGCTAGAAAAAAATATATACACAGCCCTAGCTTTTATTTTTTTTTAAGAATAACTAATGAGTTCTTTTATTGATAAACAAAGTAGATTCTCCCCTTGTATTTGTTACTTTTCTTATTCCTGTGTATCTTAGATTGATTTCCATTACTATGATAAAGACCATTACCAAAAAGCAACTTGGAGCAGAGAAGGGTTATTTCACTTACATGTTCCTGATCGCAGGCCATCACTGCGGAGATGAGGTAAGAACCCAAAGCCAGAGAAGCAGATAGGCTAACTGCAGATATTCATCTCTTCCTCTAAATCTAATCCCCCAGTCTCATCCTAGGCTCTGTAGCAGACCACCTGCTGTGGCCTCTCCTCACTCTCTGTCCTCATTGCGAAGGGACTAAGCAGATCCTGGTGGAAGACCTTGCCTCGCTCCCTCCAGTGGACCCACTCACTGCCCTCCTCTCCTAGCCCACTCCCACTTCTAAGTGTCAGCTCCCAACACTTAGAAATACATTTACCTAGAACCCCCAGTAGCCACACCTATCAGGATCTCAGAAGAACTTTCTACCAGGAAACACACAGATACCATACTCTCCACACCCTTCTAAGAACCAAAGAGGGTGGCAGAACCCAAGAAACAAAACAACCACACAGCAAAGGCAAGAACACACATCAACACCTAGAATTATAATTTCCTCAAACCCAGATGCAAATGTCAGTGTAAAAACACAATCAATAACAGCCAGGACAGGATGTCACCTCCAGAGTCCAGCAACCCACCACAGCAGGCCTTGAGTATTGCAACATTGCTAAATCATGGGAAAAAGACCTTAAAATGGCCTTTATGAATATTATAGAGGTCCTTAAGGAAGAAAGCAATAAGTCTCTCTTTAAAAATCTATGAAAATATGAACAATGAATGGAAATGAGTAAAATAGTTCAAGACCTGAAAGTGGAAATAGAATCAAGAAAGAAAACCCAAATAAGAAAAATATGGAAATGAAAAATTTAGGAACTTGAAAAGGAACCTCAGAGGCAAGCCTCACCAACAGAATAAAAGAGATAGAAAAAAAGTGAAATCTCAAGTATTGAAGACAAGGTAGGGGAAATAGGTGCCTCGGTTAAAAAAAAAAAGGCACAAAATATCCAGGAAATCTGGAACACTGTGACAAGACCAATGAAAGAATAATAAGAAATAGAGGAAAAAGAAGAAACCCAAGTCAAAGGCACAGAAAATGTTTTCAACAAAATCATAGAAGAATAATTCTCTAACCTAAAGAAGAAGGTGCCTATCAAGGTACAAGAAGCATACAGAACACCAAGTAGACTGGACCAGAAAAGAAATTCTTCACAACACATAATAATCAAAACACTAAACATACAGAACAAAGAAAAATAATAAAAGCTACAAGAGAAAAAGATCACATGAAAGAATATAACTGCTTCTCAGTACCTCATTAAGTTTTCTCCAAAACTGACCACATACTCAGACACAAAGCAAGTCTCAACAGAAAACTGAAATAACATTCTGCACCCTGCCTGACACCATGGAATAAACAATAACAGAAACCTTACAAACTCACAAAAACTTAATAACTCACTATAAAACAAACTGACAAACAAAAACTACATAATCATCTTGTTAGCTGCAGAAAAGAAGCCTTTGACAAAAATCCAGTATAATACCCCTTCATAATAAAAAGTCCCGGAGAGAGACTAAGGATACAAGAGACATAGCTGAATAAAACAAAGACAGCAAGCCCATAGCCAACATCAACTTAAACAGAGAGAAACTCAAAGGAATTCTACTAAAATCAGGAACAAGACAAGGCTGTCCATTACTTCCATATCTATTCAGTATAGTACTTGACATTCTAAATAGAGCAATAAGACAACTGAAGGAGATGAAGAGGATACAAAATGAAAAGGAAGAAGTCAAGGTATCTTTACTTGCAGATGATACAATAGTATATACAAGTAACCCTAAAACTCTACTGGGAAACTTCTACAGCCCATAAACACTTACAGCAAAGTAATTGGATACAAAATTAACTCACAAAAAAACAGTAGCCCTCCTATATACAAATAACAAATGGACTGAGAGAGAAATCAGGGAAACAACACCTTTCACAATAGGCTCAAATAATATAAAACATTTTGGGGTAACTCTAACCAAGCAAGTGAAAGACTTGTATGATAAAAACTTTAAGAAACTGAAGATGTCAAAAGATCTCCCATGCTTATGGATCAGCAGGATTAATGTAGTAAAACTGGTCATCCTACCAAAAGCAATCTACACATTCAATGCAATCCCCATCAAAATTCCAATACAATTCTTCACAAATCTTGGAAGAACAATCTTCAAATTCATATAAAAAAAAAACAAACAGCCCAGGATAGATAAAACAATCCTGAGTAATAAAGGAACTGTTGGGCGTATCACCATCCCTGATTTCAAGTTGTACTATGGAGCTATGGTAATAAAAACAGTATGGTATTAGCACAAAAACAAACACGTTGATTACTGGAATCGAATTGAATATCCAGACAAAATCACATACCTATGGACATTTGATTTTTTTATAAAGAACCCAGAAATACACAGTTGGAAAGTGTCTTCAACAAATGGTACTAGTCAAACTGGATGTCTGCATGTAGAGAAATCCAAATAGATCCATACTTATTACCCTACACAAAACTCGACTCCAAATGTGCCAAAGACCTCAACATAAAACCAGATACAGTGAAGAGAAAGTGAGGAATAGCCTTGAACCGATTGGCACAGGAAAAGACTTTCTGGATAAAACACCATTAACACAGGCACTAAGATCAATAGTTAATAAATGGAATCTAATAAAACTGAAAAGCATGGGAAAGAACATCATCATTCAGACAAAAATCTTCAGAAAAGATTTTTACCAACTACACATCCAATACAGGGCTAATATCCAAAATATGTAAAGAACACAAAAAAACTAGATATCAATAAAATAAATGCCCCAATTTAAAAAGGAGGGAAACATCTACACAAAATTCTCAAAAGAGGAAACGCAAATGGCTGGGAAACACTTTAAAGTGTTCATCCTCCTTAGCCATTTCATCTTACAGCTGTCAGAATGGCTAAGATCAAATTTTAGAAGTGGCAGCTCACACTGGTGAGGATGTGGGCTAAGGAGAACACCCGCCGGGGGGAGTGCAAACTTGCACAGCCGCTATGGAAACCCATGTCGCAGTTTCTCGGGAAGCCGCGACTCAGTCTACCTTGGCCATAGACATGATCCAAGCTCGTATGAACTCATACAGACTGAGGCAGCACACACAGGGCCTGTGCGGGGCTGCCCCAGCGCCTCTGAGGATATATTATGGCTTCTAGTTTAGTGTTCCTGTGGGATTCCTGAGTGTATTGATAAGTGGGTCTCTGATTCTTGTACCTTCTCTTGGGCTGTCTTCCTTATGTTACTTCGTCTCACTTTGATGTGTTGTTTTTTGTTTTATTTTCTTATTATCCCTTAGAAGCGTATTTGTTTTCTAATGAGAGACAGAAAGGAAATGGATCCGGATGGGAAGAGGGGTGGGGAAACAGCTGAATGAAACAGAGGAAGGGGAAACTCTAATCAGGATACAGTGTGTGAGAAAAGGGGGAAGATAGCTAGATGGACAGACGGACGGATGGACGGACAGACAGACAGGCAGATAGACAGAACTCAAAGCAGGGACCTGGAGGCAGGAACTGAAACACAGATCATGAGGAATACACTTGCTGGCTTGCTCCCTGGCTCGCTTCCAGCTATCTGTCTCTCACCATGCAGGAATACCTGCTCAGGGTTGTCAATGCCCATGGCTGGCTGGACCCTCCTATATCAATCATTAATCATTAACTCATCTACAGGCCAATTTGAGGCATTTTCTCAGTTGAGATTCCATCTTCCCAGATGACTCTAGCTGTGTCAACTTGCCAACACTCACATTTAGGCTGTGTCTTTAATTAATTGATCCTCTAGAAACACCCTCATAGACATCCAAAGGTGTATCTAAATCTTCTAGATGATTCTAAGCCCAGTAAGTTGACAGTAAAGATTAAATATCGCATTTACTGTTTAAAGGGCATTTTATAAATTATACAATGTCATGGGAATGTATTTGAAATACAGACAGATAAGATATTTATAGACAGAGATAGAAGAGATATTTATAGACAGAGATAGACAAATATATAGGACTTAGTCTCAGAGAGGTAATCTGCCATGCCCAGAATTACACAAAATTATTTTTATGCATATGAGTGCTCTGTTTCCATGCACGCCAGAAGAGGGAATCATATTATATTACAGATGGTTGTGAGCCACCATGTGGCTACTGGAAGTTGAACTCAGGACCTCTGGAAGAGCAGCCAGTGTTCTTAACCACTGAGCCATCCCTCCAGCCCCATGCCCAGAATTTCACAACAAATTAGCGGGCCCAGTAGAGATCTGGATTCTCCAAGAGTGTGCAGAATACCCACTAATGCACACAATCCGTTCTCATTGCTAAAGGGCTCTAACAGGCACCCGAGGGCATCTTCATGGTACAACTTCTTGCCGCGACCACGCAAGCCCTTACCCCCCTTAGTCAGCCTACCCCACTTGGGCCAGGTATCCCCAACGATGCTGCCAAGTGTCAGCGCCCCCACTCTTCACTGAACTCAAAGCAGCGACAGAGCTTCGTGCTTTAAAACAGATCTGCACTTGAACCTTAATATATATCATAGATAATAAACATAATATATATTAAAGATAATATTGAATTCACGAGGAGGGAGGGATGCCCTTGCCATATGCAGCCAGAGGCTTAATTATGTTCCTAACAAGAGAAGCTAATTCAGCTTCCTAAGCAGAGAAGGCATTTCTTGCAAGGCTATCAGGTAGCTCGCAAAATCCACAGGAACCTGAGAGCCAGCCAAGGATACTGAGTGCTGGGATCTCTCTCAAGGTCACGCCGGAAAACCCAGGCCCGTGGCACCAGCCTTAGCACTGCTGCCTCCTTTACCTCACCGATTCTAAGGCACTCCGGCTGCTCTACATGGACATCCCAGCATGCATTGCGATGGGTGGCGGGGGCACAGCCTCACAGAGACCCCAACTCTAGAGAGTTCGGATGCTGAAGACACTGAGCAGCCTCAGAGTAAACCTAGTCTACCTGCGTGCAGCCTCCTCTCTCACAGTCTCTCCAACACGATTCCGAGAGCGAGTCTTCCTCATTCCATTCCCAGTCTACTCCAGTTTCCTGAAAACCTTTTCAGAAAGTGTCTGTGTAAATGCAAGCATTTAAACTGATTCCCCAAGTGATAAGACCTGGAATCCCCTAGGAGACCAGGTTCTCGGCCTGCCTGTGAGAGACCAGCTAGCGTCAGTGTATTGCGGCAGGAAGGCTTACTGTGAGTGTAGGTAGCACCACCCTATCGCTGCTTCCTGTCACCAGAAAAGGGAGACCAGCTGCCACAAGCTCTTGCTGCCATCACCCCCCTCAACATAATAAACTGTACCCCGGACCTGTGACCCAAAATGAAGCCCCCCTCCCCCAAGCTGCCCTTTGTTAGAGCAACAAGAGAAGGGATTGACACGCTGGGGTGGGCCATTTGTTTTAGAAGGGGAAGCAACACACAATGGTACCCTCCATATTATTCGGAACTCCTCGCAGACTAATGACCTATGTTAAGACCTATGTTCTCCAACTTAAGTTGTTTCTCTTCTCATCCAAAGTCACTCGGAAGCTGCACTTTCCTCAAAGTCCTTTCAGAACTGGAGAGCTACAGTCCACGGAACCCTAGAAAGCCAGAACAAAAAGACTAAAAGGAAGCCTTTCTTTGGCACTGCCCAGCACTAGGCTGTCTGCCATACTCTTCAGCACTGATGATATGGTCTTATGCATTTATTGGCAGGCCCGAGCTGCACCTGCAGGACAGCCAGAAACTCACATTCCAGAACCAACAGCCAGCACTTATCAGAAAAGCCAAACTCCAGAAGCCCACCTGTGTTTTTATCTCCCAACAACATTGAATGTTTTTGTTAAAGCAGAAGAGCAAAGGTGGAAATGAGGCCACTAGTGAAATCATCAGCTTATTTAATTAACAGAAAAGATGTCACAGCTGATTCTCCATGAAACCTGTAAAGACAACTAAAGCCCACACAAGTCCCTGTCTCTGAGTTAGCTAACTCTTATTTCAGACACTCCACCATTGAGCTACATCTCAATCCCTGTCCCTGAGCTGATCAATTCTGGACATACTTGTCTGACAATATCTTGAACAATACTAAAAACAGCAAAAATTACTTAGCTGTTTTCTCTGGCTAATACTCATTCCACAGGCAAGACTGTGAACCAACTATCCATGTATGTATCATGACTTAGAGCTGACACACCAAATTCCACATCTGGACTCTTCCCTGGCTGACCAGCCCACAACTCTTCTGACACGTGCATATTCTGGGCAATCCGAAGCCTTGGCTTGTAAAATCCAACTTCAAACAGCCCAGCCAGAGCCCTGGAACCCTAAAAGTATACCCCTGTTCTCTCACCCTTTCTGAGATCTCCTGGCCAGGAACCATTTCTCCTCCTGAAGTAGATGGAAGAGACTAGGCTTTATGAGCCGGCTCAACAGGCTCTCAGAGAAGTCAACTACAGTGTTCAAGACAGGTGGCTACAGAAACACTGTTAGTGCCTCTTGTCCCATGCAGCTGGTATACAAGTTTAGTTCTATCTGCCTTAAACTTCAGAAGGTGTGTTTTTGGTTTTGGTGCTAGTGGCTAATACACATTAGTATGTATAGCAGAATTTGATGTAAGACTCCCTTGCGTTGGTTTAGCAGAGAGGTTACCTCTAAGCTTTGGTAACGACCTGTTGCTATCAAACCCTGTCTGATCATTGGAGAACACAGCCAAATGGGCAAAGGTCACTGCCTGGATTCAGATTCTACCCAGAGAGTGACTGCAGGGCTCTTCCCCATGCACAGTCACAGAAGAGAAAATCAAAGCTGTTGCTGATGTGCCTGAATCCAGGTGTCTCAACAAGGGCTAAGTATGTATGTAGTGACACAGCAAAGCAAGAGACCAGACCTTCTTGGAGGCTTCCTGGATGATGAGTTATTTTTAATATATAATATCTTCCCTGAATTACATTTATCATTTCAGTTGTAATATGCACATATACCTTTTGTTCTTTGTTATAATCTGGAGAGACAATTTATTCCCATTGCTACAAATGAGAGGGCTGATTCCATCATTTCCTGAGCAACCATTTCCTGTCATTGAAAATGACAGGTCGGAGGGGGAACAGAGCTACACAGAAAATTCTCAATAGAGGAATATTGAATGGCAGAGAAACACTTAAAGAAATTCTCAACCTCATTAGCCATTACGAAAATGCAAATCAAAACGACCCTGAGATTTCACCTTACACCCATCAGAATGGCCAATATAAAAAACTCAAGGACAACACATGCTGGAGTGGTTGTGGAGAAAGGGGAACCCTCCTCCATTGCTGGTAGGAATGTAAACTGGTACAACCACTTTGGAAGTCAATCTGGCGCTTACTCAGACAATTAGGAATAACGCTTCCTCAAGACCCAGCTATACCACTGCTAGGTATATACCCAAAATTTGCTCAAGTACACAACAAGGACATTTGCTCAACCATGTTTGTAGCAGCTTTATTTGTAATAGCCAGAACCTGGAAACAACACAGATGTCCGTCATCGGAGGAATGGATACAGAAATTGTGGTATTTTTATACAATGGAATACTACTCAGCAATCAAAAATGAGGAAATCATGAAATTTGCAGGCAAATGGTGGGATCTAGAAAAGATCATTCTGAGTGAAGTATCCCAGAAGGAGAAAGACAAACATGGTATATACTCACTTACATAGACCTACAAGATATAATAAACACAATGAAGTCTATACACCTAAAGGAGATAAACAAGAAAGCAAACACGAGGTAAGATGATCAATCCTCACTTAGAAAGACAAATGAGATGTGCATTGGACATATGACAGGAGTCTACCGCAGAAGGCATCTGAAAGACCCTACCAAGCAGCATTTCAAAACAGATAGGGGAGTTAGTATGACAGGGAAAGGATAGGAGCCCCACAAGGACCAAATATATCTGGGCACAGGGGTTTTTTCTGAAACTGTTTCTCCAACCAAGGACCATGTATGGATATAACCTAGAACCTTTACTCGGACGAAGCTCGTGGTAGCTCAATAACCAATTGGTTTCCCATAGTAAGGGGAACAGGGACTATCTCTGACAGGAACTCAATGGCAGGCTCTTTGACTCCCCACCCCCCAAGGGAGGAGCAGTTCTGCTAGGCCACAGAGGAGGACTGATAAAACAGATTCCTGATAAAACAGGGCCAGACGAAAGGAGAGGAGGTCCTCCCCATTCTGTGGACTTGGAAAGGGGCAGGGAGAAGCTGAGGGAGGGAGGGTGGGATTGGGAGGGAATAAGGGAGTGGGATACAGCTGGGATACAGAGTTAATAGAATGTAACTAATAATAACAAACAATAAAAAAATATAAATAAAAAAAAAAAGAAAATGACAAGTCGGAGATGCAAAAGTGAACCTTGTGCTGTCTTCGTTATTTTTGTCTGACTCTTTAAGGTGAAGTATAAAATCCCCAAAGTTTTTTTCAGTTCCAGACTTAGAGGGAATTGATCAGGCAAGAGTAAGAAAACAACTTATTTAATTTAGATTTCATGCCCAAAATAAGCCACTGTCGGCCCCAGGGAGGTGTCCACCATTTTGCTAACCAAGGAGGTTGTGGAACAGGACAATAGGAAGAATACCATAGTAGGACCAGAGCATGGAGGCTCTTTCTAATGCCGTATCATCTGACTGGGAAGTGGACAAGCCAGTTGTATCCTCGTCTACAAACCAGGGGACACCTGCCACATAGACCCCATGAGAGTCTGTATGTTAAAGAGCCTCACACATTATAGACATACAAGAATATACCATCAGTAATTTTGAAGAGTAAGAACCACCTCAACCCCCCTCCTTGTGTGCATCCATGTGTGTGTGTGTGTGTGTGTGTTGTGTGTGTGTGTGTGTGTGTTGTGTTATGGGGTACTGGATCTAGAGCCTAAAGCATGCTATGTAATCGCTCTACCATTCAGCTATATATCCAGCCTTTTTTTGTGAAAGTCTTTTTTTTTTTTGAGAGAGTAACCCAGATTTCCCTCAAACTTTTGATCCTCCTGCCTCAGCCTCCCAAGTAGATGAGATTACAGTTGAGCATCACCACACCCAGCTATCCAGACAATGCTTCTCTAGTATGCATGAAAACTAGGATTCAAGGTCCAGCACCAAATGAAACCATGCATGGTGGTACATGCCCATAGCCCCAGTACTCAGAAAGGAGGATCAGGAGTTTAAAGCCATCTTTGGCTAGCCTAAAGCCAATGTTGAGGCCAGGCTGGGATACAAGGCATTGTAAAACATCGAGAAGAAAAGAGAGAGAGAGGAAAGAAGACCACTGAATTACAATGTACACAAATGGAGCTTACAATGCTCATCTGAAATTAAAATGTCATCATCAAAATAACTCCAGAGGGTTCTGGAAATCTCTAATAGCACAGCAGGAAGGACTCAAAATATTGTTCTGAATTAAAGCACCTGTTTCACAGACACATAAATTAGGAGATTCCCCCCCCATGGGTACCTAATAATTAGTGGCAATGTGTCAGCATTAAATCTAGGTTTCACGCACAGTGAAATAATAAGGGCTCATTCCAAATTATGGTCAGCCACAAAACATCTTTGAATGAACCAGCCTATACAGGCCCAAAGAGCCTCACAGCTCAGCTCATCCACATGCAGAGAATCCTCAACAGCATGTGATGGTTTGGGCTCCGATTCTTCAGGGCATCAGAAAACATGGCATGACTCTTGATAGCTAACCAACCTTGGAGGTTAGTCCTCAACCACTCTGAAAAAAGTATGTCAGTTTCCCATGATTTCTCACAACAGAAGAAGGGGCCCTGAATCTCAAATGGCTTCATGGAACAGAGCCATCATGGAACAGAGCCATCTCGCAGCCTTCCTTAGAGTAAATGAAAAGAGGAACGTCTACTTTAAGCCATTTTGTTCTAACCACTGTAAAAATGAAGTTAGGGCAATGAAAGGATCATTTTTAAATAGCCACTGTAGTTACCATTTCTTATCCTTGGTTTGAGGTACAGTTTAGGGGACCTATAAATGAGAATAAACTACATGGAACCTGCTGGGCATGACGGCACACACCTTTAATCCCAGCTCTCAGGAGGCAGAAGCAAACAGATCTCTGTGAGTTCAAAGCCACCTAGTCCACATGGTGAGTTCCAGGCCACCATGGTTACATAATGAGACCTGTTCAAATAACATAAAAGAACAACATGGAACCCCAAACATACTTTGTTTGTTTGTTTGTTTGTTTGGGCATGCCACAAGATACACATGGAGGTCATAAGAGTTTCTTCTCTCCTTCCACCACGTGGGTCCTGGGGATTAAACTCAGCTTGGGCTTGAATCATCTCACTAGCCCCAAGCCTTCATTTGTAACCTTCACTGACAAGAAAGTAGCAACAGTTCTAACTACCACCTCATAGTAGTAACCAAAACTACAGCTGGACTTTCACAGTGGCGATTCTTATTAATGCACCACCAATGAGAAATACGGAATTAATACAATTCCGTTTACTAATTGTCTTAGTACCTTCCCATGACCAGATTTGAGGCCATTTTTAGAACCATGTCTGATTTTGGGAGAAATTCCAAAAACATTGTTAAAACAAAAAGGAATAAACAGTAGAAAAATAAGAATATACTTTAAACATGGAAAATGTTAGTCTTCTGTGAAGAAAAAAAAAAAAAAAAACCTACTACACAAAGGCACATGCTTGCCCCCAATGACAACTACAAGTATTTAAAACCTGTTTTCCAGCATTTTTATTGTACTGGGCATGTGAGCACTCCTCCAATACAAGAAGACTATTTAACGAATAGAGTTCTGGGTTTCCATGAAAAGCTGAGCTTGAAGGAACTGGGGCGAGCTGACCCTTCTTTGTTCAAGCTCATGAACGACCTGAAGCAATCACAGCAACAATCGGAGGAGGGCACACAAAGGAACTGCCTCTTTCAAAGGAACTCTCACGTGTCCCAGGCTGGTGTGGACACAACTGAAAATGAGGACAGCCAGCCTCACAAAGGGCTGGGGGGGGGGGGGCAATCTTGCCCCAGCCTCCACACGGCCACAAAAGCCTATGAACGAACAGGCCCTAGAGATGGAAGGATAAGTGAGAAGGCCCCTGTCCTCACCTGTCTCCCGAGGGGACAAATGACAAATGCTAAGCAGCCAGTCCATACGCTAAGCAGACTGCCCCCAACGGGCTTGGCTAGGTCACCACACTCTGGAGAGCAGGGACTAGTCACTGAGTTAGCCAGTGAAAAGTGTCTCTTGAGGGTGTGACTGCTGAGCTGAGAGCCAAAGAAGGCCACAGCCAAGCACTAGACCAGAGGAAGAAAGACCCAGGGCAGATGGTGCCCAGTATGTGAAGGGAGGTGAAGCCAGGAAGTGCCAAACCTGGGAAGCTGAGCCCAGATCTGCAGAACACTGCCTTGGCAGGGGTACTGGAGCATACCTAAAATCCTGGGGCTCAGAGGCAGGAGGATACAGAGAACAAGGCCAGCCTCAGTTACATATAAAGTTCAAGGCCAGCCTCGGCTCTGTGAGACCCTATCTTGAAAAAACAACAGCAAAAGGCCCCACTGGCTTCTCTACTGAAACAAGGCCTCATCCCTATGTTAGCCCCTGGCATAGTCTAACGTTCAGGAAGCAAGGGAGGGGAGGCTAGGCAACAAAGGAAGGAAGGAAAAGGAGGGAAGGATGAAATAAAGAGAAGGTGGGAGAGCCAGCCCTAGTATCAATAAATTATCCCCTCAACACACACACACACACACACACACAGAGTTTCAAAAGGGCAGAGAGTTGTACGGCTCAGAGGAAGAGCCAGGTGTGCCTGAAAGGTGCTTCCAGTTTGTTTCTTTCTGTACACATTATTTTTATTTCTTAATATAATGAATTTGGTGCAGGTTATGATGGTAGGTGTGTGTATATATATATATATATATATATATATATATATATATATACACATGTGTATATATATATATATATATATATACACACACACACATACATGTGTGGGTACATGCATGTGCAGGGGGTGCCTGTAGAAGCCAAAGAGGATGTCAGATCCCCTAAAGCTGGTGTTACTGGAAGCTGTGAGCCCCCTCCCTAATGTGGGTGCTGGGACCTGAAGTTAAGTCCTCTGCAAGAAACACTAAGCCATCTCTCAGCCATTGGTTGTCATTTTCATTTGTTTTGTTTTTCTTTTTTAATTAATTTATTTATTTATTCACTTTACATCCCACTTGTAGTCCCCTCCCTCTCCTCTACCTTGTCCCAAACTCCCTCTTTCTTCCCCCTGCCCCATAACCTACCCCAGCTCATCAAGTCACATCAGGACTGAGGGTGTCCTCTTCTCCTGTGACCTGGCAAGGCAGCCCCTCCAGGGGGAAGATCTGATTTTAATTCTGGACTAGAAACATAATGTATAACTCTAGATGTATATAGAACTTAAAGCAAATCATAAACCATCAAGATTATCATCTTTCATCATCATCATCATTATTATTATTATCATTATTTACTTCTATTTTATTTATTAATCTATTTGTTTATGGGGGCGTTGTTATTTGAGACAGTGTTTCTCAGTGTAGCCCTGGTTATCCTAGAACTTTGCTCTGTAGACCAGGATGGCCTCAAAGTCAGAGATCCACTTGCCTCTACCTCCGAAGTGCTGGGATTAAAGGTGGGCTCCACCACCGCCTGGCTGGGAACATTTACTTCTGAAGTATACCCTTTGCTTGCTTACATGGGCTTCACCTCGTATAGGGCAGTGTCACGTGATCGGTACATACCAGGAGTATCATAGGCCTTTTCCAGGTTGTCAATCCAATGATTCCGGAGAGTATTACCTGTGAGGAGAAATACATCATCAGCCCAGGAGATGCTGGCTAAACATTTCCCATTCTTGCTGATTATATAAGCCATGAAAACCCACTCTGGACTATCTCACAGGCCTACAAAGCATATTTACTAGCTGTGTATGCTTTATTTGTGTTAGTAAAAAAAAAAAAAAAAATTGGTCTCTCTGACCAAGTTCCATATACCCAGTCTGTGAGAGTCAGTCTGTGACATACACAAGTACCTTTGTGAGACAGGTAAACTCCAATGTCGTAGACAAAACCCACGAGGCTATCTCCTAGCACACACTTGTAGCCTGGGTTCCACATGCCCATGGATCCCACACTCAAACACACACACTACACTCCTCCTTTCCAAGCACCCCTGTCCTTCCTCAGCCACCCGTCTTTATTGCAGTACTCATTCCTCTCGATTGCCCACCTCGCTGCCTGAGAACTCCACCCACCTACAAGCCCCTGCTTGTCACCTTCTGAAAAGCCTTCAGTGATCCCGTCACCCCACATGTCTGCCTTGTATGTACCTTCTCTTTTCTCTTAAAAACTCACTATTATGAGGCTGGAAATATATCTCAGCAATTAAGAGCACTTGCTGTTCTTGCAGAGTTCAGTTCCCTAAACCTATGTCAGGCAATGTGGCACCCACATGCACACACACACACACACACACACACACACACACAGTCCTTAACCTCAATGGTCATCCTTTAAGAGGTCCTTCTCTGCACCTCTCCTGTGAACTCCTCTCCTGTCTTTGAATCTTTGGCTCCTAGCATAGGGCCTGCCGTGTGATTATCAAGAAATGGCTGTCCCTGAGCATTTACTCCACAGAGCGGAACTACAGAGAGAAATCTTTTTTTGTGTGTGTGGCACAACAATGCTTCAATTAAAAAGAAAAAAAAAACACTAAAATTCTTTGTAAAGAGGAACCAGAATGTTGCCAAAACACAGGCTGGAAACCCCCACAGCTTTTTGGATAACACAATTCACTAAGCCACTGGAAGGAAGAATCAGAGTAATTGTTCAGTCGGGACACCCTAAGGCCTCTCGAGTATGCTTCCCCTGTACAACACGGTGCGTCCACCAAGGGCAGCTGGGAGGAGTCTCCTTCATGGAGCATCTCCCTGCCCAAATCCTTCCCATGCACACATCCACAGTCATGGCTTATTAGCCCACGTCAGGTGAGGGTGTTCAGATTAACACACAGGTCCACCTGTAATACCGCAGCTCATCAGCTGAGAATGAATAGGCCCATAGCATCACCGTATCCGAGGACAAAATGCACTCATATAACTTGACCCGGAACCCCATAAGCACAGGAAGGTGACAGTTTCTTTCTATCCCATCTTTCTATCCTCCAAGTTTCATTAATTCCAAAAGGAGTCTGCTCCCCACAAAAGATGGATCCCACCATAATGCCAGGTTCCTCAGAAACCCCAATGTCCAGTGAGTATGTGAGCACACACCCATGCGCCCGTGTTCGCACAGGCAAGCATCTGCTGTGTGGGCACGCCTGTTCACGCATGCACACATAAAACATCTGCTTGTGTGTCCTTGTGTGTGTGTCTCCGCCTCCTGACCCTGCAGGGACTGGACTTTACTGAGGACATGCAAACCTTCTGTGTGTGAAAACATAACTTGAAAATTTCCTTGCCCTGGAAGGAAACACAAACTGCCCACTTCGGTAGAAAATAACTATAATTTGAATTATTCATTGATGGTTGTTTCTTGTGCCGCTGTCTTATAATGCCCTGTGGTTCGGCTCTCGAGAACATTCTCTTTTTTTCCATTAAAACAGTATTATTAAGAGGAAGTGTCCAGCTCAAGACATTAAAGCCTATTAAGAATGATGTGTCTAAGCTACACTTTCTATTTCCGTAGCAGCCTCAACGTCACACCTCCTCCGTGTTCACGGATTAGTACATTAAATGGATTTTGTGTAAGTATATAGCTCTTCCTAAAATCATATGGCTATATGCAAATGGCATGTGTGTATGTGTATATGTGTACACACGTGTGTGTCCACACCTATTCATAAGAATGTGATTTCCACAAAATCTTCATGACAGATCTGCTTCTTTCTGATCTCAGTAAGTACTGCATTGAAATCTTGTCAAGCCCGCTGAAATAGCTGTAATTCATTTCAGAGTGATGGCTGTATAATCTTCCATTTCGTGGCAGTGCCTAATGTACTCAGTCATTTCCATATTCATGGGCACTCACCTCTAGTTCCAGCTTTTTACTCTTGTAAACAATACAACCATAAACATTCATATCTTTAAAGACAGGTGCATTTATTCCTGCTGGACAAAGTCACAGAGAAGGAGTGTCTAAGTAGAATGTAATTTATATTTTTAATTCTAATAGATCCTCATAGGTGGATGTCTTTCTAATGAAAGCCTTCTGAGACAAAAAAAAGAACCATGCATGCTGCCTTTCGTCTTTTGGAGGTGGTATTTTGTTCACATATTAGCAACTTCAGAAAATGTAATTGAAAAATATGAATAAAACACACGATACATGAGAAATATCAATAGCCTCACAATATATTTGGCAAAAGATTTGTTGAAGAGAAAAACAAACCTTATAGAACAATAATGAATAAAGACCAAAATAAATCAAGACATGGCAAGGTTAGGGGTTAGAAGACACTCTGTTTAAACGCATCACTGCAAGTTAAATTCTGAAATAGATTCAGAGCACAGCCAGCAAGTGCTGGAAAGTAAGTTTAGCCAGGCCTGGCAGAGCTGGTTAACATTCCCAACACTTAGGAGGCTGAGGCCAGAGCATCACAAGTGCAAGGCCCCCCTATCCTACAGAGTAGCTTCAAGGCCAGCTGAACAAGGCAGTGAAATTTTATTTCAAAATAAATACTAAAAAGGCCGGGGACACACCTTCAATCCACACTACTAGGAGAGAAATAAAACTGCATCCCAGTTCTGGCTGGTAGTTGCATCTGTAATTCCTCAGTCCAGAGCCTGCAAACCCACACCCTGTTGAGTTTCAACCAGTGGCCCTGTTCTTTTCAAATCCAGTGAATCCCAAGGCATTTTGGTAACACCGTGAGTGGGGAGGGGAGAAGGGCAAACAGGGGAAGGAGAAACGGAGGGTTAGAAGGCTCTGGAATGGCAGGAGGAAATGAGGCTCTCTCTGAGATTGGATCCTTAGAAAGCTCAAGACTCAAGGTGCAACAGGTGCTTTTGTCATCGCATGAGCGGTGGGAGGCAAGAAGCAAGACGCAGAGTACTCTAGGCTTCGCCTCCCTCTGTGCAGCAGTGGCTGGGCTCTGTCAAGAGCAAGTCCAGGAAGGCCTTTCATGGCTTCCATTACACCGCAGTACTAACTACTGACTAAACTGTCTATGCCACGAAGCCCTGTGCCTGAAAAACTTCACTCAAGTACCAATGGCAAGAGTCAATGAATGAGTGAATGAATGGATAGCTGAATACCAGAAATAGGAGACGAGCTTGCTTAAGGATGACTCCATAAGCTGAACACAGTTCCACCCCTGTGCTTCCTGAAAGAGTACAGCAGCAGAGAAGGACAAGGCCATCAGCATTCTTCCTTCCAGCACAAGATGCAACGTGCCCTAAATGTGCAAGTCACAACCTACTGTCGTCCCCAAACCATCTCCAGATTATTATAATCAGAGTCACTTTCACTTCTGTTTCACTCCTTGTATATCATCCCTGCTCTTAGGAACAAAACAAATCTTTCCTCTTCCTGATAATGTGAAGGAAGTTTCTGAGGTCCGACGGGTCAGAGGCAGCCCACCATGTGTGGCTATTGCCTTTAATTTTCCAGCTTAGAAACCAATCATTAAAATCAAGAGCTTATAAGTCTACTGCCCTATTTTCGTTGGCTAATCCACAAACATGTCTTCAGGCAAAACTGTGCTGGCTCATTTGCCAAAGCCTTCTGTATCTAAACACAGATGCCTGAAAGCTACATTCCATATGCCCTGTTTATCTTGTAAATAGGCAGAAAATAATTTAGCAAACTTTTCAACAACCTATCTTTCCCTATAACTGAAAAAGTTTGGTGTGTGAGAGAGAAGGACAGAGAGAGACAGATTCTTCCCTTTTTATTAACTAAACACAAGCCTAAACTGAGAGCCAGGACAACACGACCTGAACACAGACATCAACACCCTTCCTCAGCCACTTACCAGCTATAGGCTGTGTTTAGAGATGGTTGGCTAATGTCTTATTAGCACTACAAGCTTTGGGCATAATAGTCATTAACCAAGGTTGGCAAGGGAAAAAACTGATCTTTGCATGTGCAAATAAGAAAAGAGCTAAATGCATTTTTTTTTTCTCAGAGAGGGTCCAGTGTAGCACAGGTGAACCTAAGGCTAAGCCAAGGATGATCTGGAAGTCCTGAGCTTCCAGCTCCCACCTCTCGAGTGGCTTGGGGACTGAACCCAGGGTCTCTGGAGTGTCAGGTTAGAGCTCTACCCAATGAGCTATACCTACAGCAGTCAAATAAGAAAATTTACATTGGGGGCCACTGAGATGGCTCAGCAGGTATAGGCACTTGCCACTAAATCTTACAAACTAAGATCTAGGACCCAGAGAGTAGGAAAAGAGAACTAATTCCAACAATTCTCTCCCCCCCCCCTGTGTGTGTGTGTGTGTGTGTGTGTGTGTGTGTGTGTGTGGTGTGTAATAAAATAAAGATTACATTAAATTAGTGCCTTCACATTGCTAAAATATTAATTCAAAAATGTAGGGAAGGTTACTTACAGGACTTAATTCATAATGTATTTTCAAGTAGACGAAGCCTCAAACACCTCTCCCAGAGGTGAACAGGAAAAATCATCCTTGAAATATGCTGTTTAACAGCATGTGTTTGCCCCTTGGACCTCATCTTGGATTAAACACAAAACAACGAGGTTCACAAAAACCAAATTAAGATTTGCCATCTTCCCTGATGTGGCAAACTTAAAATGCTCGTGGTCGGCCATTCACCATCTGTGAGGAGGAGATTCTTCCCCAGTGCCTACACATGGATTCCAAGTGGCATTAGACTTGTGCGCACTTCCTCTCAGTACAAGGCCAGACACAGATCAAACTGCTGAGTGGGCCAGGTGTCACTCAGAAGCAGAGCTCTTGCTTCTGGTCCTGAGTTCAGTCCCCAGATCTGCCAAAAGAAGGGAGGAGGGAGGAAGGAGCGAGGAAGAAACTCTAAGTGGACACACTCACAGTATGCTGTACAATGAAACAGCAGTTCACAACTGACGGGAACGAGCTATTGCTGAACTGGGTGAGTCTGGAAAGTAGCCAATTAAAAGAAGTCATTCAGTCATAAAAGACCATGTGTTATAGGATCCCATATGTATGTGTATGTATATGTATGAAATGTCCAGGGTAGACGTAACCTACAGAGCCAGAAAGTAGGGAAATTGGTTGTATCTGGACAGAGGGATGGAGACAGGGAGAGAAAGGAGATCTGGGGGCGATGTGAAAGAACTTCCCATTTTGGTGATGGCTGTGCAACAGTGAACTCACTGGAAACTACCAGACGGTGTTCTCGACTTGTCGGGCATGCAGGCTACAGCTCAATAAAGATGGGTTATTTGGGTTTTGGTTTTTTGGTTTGTTTGTTTGTTTGTTTGTTTTCATTTCTCCAGTCCCAAGTCACAAGTTTTCATCATTTTCCATAAAAACCTTCTCCCAGACACCAGAGTTTATTGTAATATGTCTTTAGGCCCCTTCTTTGAGAATACATACTGGAGTGTCTAATGGCTAAAGTTGCGTGTCTTTAATTTGCCTTAGAAAAAACCCGATTGGGGGGGGGGGGGACGTGGTGTCAGATATTCAGATGTCCTTAGTTCCCTGGTGATGGGTCAGCACACAGGGTCATTACATTCTCCTTTCCACATCTGTTAAAACTCTAATTGTTTTTCATAATAAAATGTTCAAAGTGGAAGGGGGTCTTAAGACTTCCTGGGCACTTCTATGAAATCTCTCAATCTCTCTCTCTTTCTGTGTATGTGTGTGAAATTTTTACACATGAAATTACAATGATGTAATTTTTTTCTTTCAGAATAACATGGGAATGTTAATCTGCCAAACAAACTGGGAGCAGAAAGGACCTAGTTCCTGCTTGACATTCCTTGCTCTTGTATCTGTCAGAACACACAGGACCAGTGGTAGAACCTAGGAGGGGGTACAGAAGAAACCACTGTTCCAGTGGCTGGAGAGGAGCTGCTGTTATGCGGTGTCAGCGTAAGTCTAACTTTTCTCATGATGTAGGATTTTTTAGGAGCTCTCTCATCTACACGAGTTTAAAACATGACACAAGACTCATAGGCAAACTTTGGGCAGAGTGCAGGGAATCTTATGATAGAAGGGGGAGATAGCTAGACCTGGAGGGGACAGGAGTCCCACAAGGAGAGCAACAGAACCAAAAAATCTGGGCACAGGGGTCTTATGTGAGACTGATACTCCAAACAAGGATCATGCATTGAGGTAACCTAGAAACCCTGCACAGTTGTAGCCCATGACAGCTCAATGTCCAAGAGGGTTCCCTAGTAATGGGTACAGGGACTGTCTCTAACATGAACTCAGGGCTGGCTCTTTGCTCACCTCCACCTGAGGGGGATCAGTCTTGTCAGGCCACAGAGGAAGACAATGCAGCCAGTCCTGATGAGACCTGATAGGCTAAGGTCAGATGGAAAGGGAGGAGGACCTCCCCTAGCAGTGGACGAGGGGAGGGGCATAGGCAGAGAAGAGAGAGGGAGGGTAGGATTGGGAGGGGATTGGAGAGGGGGCTACAGCTGGGATACAAAGTGAATAAGTTAATAAAGTTAATAAAAAGTTAATAATACAAAGTTAATAAAATAAAATTTTAAAGAAACATGATACAAGTATGGTGTATTTCTTCCTAAAACACAAGAGAATATATGCTTAAACCTTATTTCGTTGTTCTGAGGACATAGTTAATATTCATTGGTTCTGTTACCATTTTACAAGTTCTGAAAACAACCTTAGGAACAGAGCACACATACACAAAGAAAGACTAAACGACAGTCACAGATCTGAACACAGGCATAGGGTGGACCATGACATGGAAGAGAGCCCCTCAAATCCAAATCTTTGATCCCTTCTTCAGTCTGATGTGCCAAGCCCAGCCAGTGGCAAGCCCCCCATCCTGCACATTCTGGTTTGTGAGCTTTGTTTTCCATCTCACCAAACCTGGCTGTGGCTTCTTTGATAACTAAGTGCATTTACTTACCTCTGAAATAATTCACAATTGCAAACTGATTTCAGGTTTTGATTTTAGAGAAGAAAAACAAATACATACTCTGTGTGAGTGAGTGAGTGTGTGTGTGTGTGTGTGTGTGTGTGTGTGCGTGTGTGCGTGCGCGCGCGCACTTGTTATGTGTGTGGTTGTATGCACTTGTTAGTGAGGATCTCTACACGTGCATGGTGGCAGAGAATGACACTGGGTATACTCTCCACTCTATTTTTGAGACTGGATGTCTCGTCAGGTTGGCTAGGCTGACTGGGCAATAAACTGTGGGGATCCACTGTGTCCACCCTCTTCTAACCCCACCCCTGGCACTGAGATTCAGGCTCCCCTCTCCCTACACCTAGCTTTTAGGTGAGTTTCAGGGACCAAACCAAGGTCCCCATGTTAATACCACAGGCATTTTACTGACTGAACCATTTCCCAGCACCCCCACAAATCATTTTTAATAAATCTTGAGAGAACAATGGATTATGGTTTTACAAAGAGCAAATCCATAAAATACATTCAAGATTCTGGCCCGGGGTACTTAGAGGAAAGAAATGCAACGGCCATCTGGGTTATTAGCCTGGGGGCAGGGGGCGAATTATCATTCTGGCTCCCAATCTATTTTGAGTCCCCACAGTTCAAGGTACTCCAGAACAACCACACAGACAGTAGCAGAGTCCAGGGACAGAACTATAGGGTGGAATTCTGTCTACCTAATACGTAAGTCGTGGATGTCACTCACTGTAGCACAAAAGGACTGCGGTCCCAACAGAACCATTCAGCAAAGGTGTTTAAAAGAAGAGCAGATTGACAGTGGGTAATCGAAACTCTGGGTTAGGCCAGAGAAACCCTGAGTTCTTAATGTTCTCATTCAAACAGTCACTCTAGGTTCAGTAAGTTCTCCCACATCTTTGAAATTTGGTCTTGACTCTGGATATGTTCTAATCGGCAGAACACAAAATGTCCACTCACTGCAGGTCGTAGAAAAGGCCACAGACATTGCCCGGCTTTTATAGAAAGGTCCTTCGCTTTACTTACCCTCTCCAGTCACTGCACAAAGACCTGTTTCCAAGCCTCCAGGCCCCTGGCAAACCTCAAGGGGTTGGATGCCTCAAGAGTTGTGACACAGTTAGGAGGCAGGTGTGGGTAGCCGCCATCCAGTCTACGGATGCTTGCTGACTGGCAGCCGCTTCCGCCACACACACACCCCGAGGTCAGGCTTCGCTATGCCCCATTGGCTAAGGAGGCAGGACCAGGTGCCAGGGC
Source organism: Psammomys obesus (assembly GCF_907164565.1). Lineage (NCBI taxonomy): Eukaryota > Metazoa > Chordata > Mammalia > Rodentia > Muridae > Psammomys > Psammomys obesus. Next base: position 13,107,082 of record NW_026592510.1, on the reverse strand, counting down.
AGGGCAGACGTCGAGAGCTAGCAACCCTACACTTCTGGAGTTCTGGGGCGTGCATCCGTAATGACAGGTTCCGTTCCGGGAACGTCCACTTGTGCAGAGAGAGCAGCCTTGGTGGCTCCGGGAACCCACCCAGAGTTTGAGCCCTCTCCTAACGACCAGGTACAAGCCATTAGCCACACGCAACCTCTTATTACCTCCGAGCTCCTCGGGGTTCAGTCATCCAACACCAGATACTCCCTCATGTAGGCTTGTGTCTCAATGAAGAATAGAAACAAGTCAACCTCTCCCCATTTCACCCTGTCCATTCCAGAAGGACCCTACGCTGTAAGGGTATTGTTGTGTCGGTGAGGAAAACGTATCAAAGGCCCCGTACTCCTGGAGTTTACTTTGCCAATGCAGTATTCAGGGGCCACAAAAAAACAAAACAAAACAAAACAAAAGTTGAGTTTGATACTGTGCTTAACGTTAACTTGACGGAAAGATCCAAGGGACTAACTACAACTGCCCAGGTGCAACCCAACGCCCCTTCTACTTGGCTGCCTCCCGACACTCCCGCCCCTCCCATCCCATCCACACTCGTCGCCAACACTCCAGGTTGACTTTAGGGTCTGCGCTCCCCAACTGAAGTCAAACAAAAACAGCGGAAGGGACCCTCCGGCAACCCTCCGCCCCGAGGGCGGGCCCCCCGCGGAGAGGCGCTCGCTACTCACCGAGGAGCCGGCCCAGAACGGGCAGGAGTTCTTCACCTGCGGCGAGCTGCTCAGCGACAGCGCCCCGAAGCTGAGCGCCACCATGCAGCAGCCCAGGATCAGCTGCAGCAGCCCGAGCGACAGCAGCGGGCGCGCCGGCAGCAGCGCGGAGCCGGGCGCGGCGGGGCGGCGGGACGCGAGCGCGGGCGGCGGGGCCAGC
>NW_026592510.1:13099358-13105773 GCF_907164565.1 Psammomys obesus | reverse complement strand
CGCCCCGGGGCCAGCGCGGCCGCAGCGGGGGCAGCGGCGGCTCCTGAGCGGCGGCGGCCGCGGTGCCGGGACCCCCGGCCTGAGGTCCGCCCGACAGCCCGGCCACCGGGCAGCAGGAGCCCGGGAGCACCACGGGCAGAGACATGGGCGCGCGGCGGGCAGGCGGGCGGGAGGGCGAGCGGCCGCGGCGGAGCGGAGGGCGCCGCGTACCGGGCACCCGCGCCGGCGCCGCGCAGGACGGACTGCGCACGGCCCAACCACTTGCTGCCGCGGCCCGCGCCGGCCGCGCCCACCTGCCCCGCGGGGCCCGCCCCCCGCCGTCCCCTCTCGGTCACCCACGGTGACAAGTGCGCCACCGCCTTGGGGTCACTCGGGGCAGGGGGGGGAGCGTCCAGGAACGGCGGCCCACCCGCAGCTAGCTAGTCTGTCCCCAACCGCGGCGCCAAGGGAAACGTCGTGGAACCCGGCCCCTCCGAAGGCCAGCCTGAGAGTGGGACCCTGGCGACCTTTAAATAGGAAGGGAGTCCGTTGTGGTTCTCTTCCTCCCCCACGCCCGGAGGAGGGATGTGGGCGACCTGATGGGGAAAAAGTCCAAGCCGGGGAAGAGGACGCTGCCCTACCGGGAGGGGACACATTGCTTTCCCGGCACCAGGAGTGGCAAAGGCCACGTTAACTTGAGAGTCATACTCAGCATTCACAAAGTAAGAGTCCAAGAGGGGAAGCGGGGGCTGTGCAGTTGGCAGGAGTAACACGTACCATCCTTCTAGTTTTGACCCGGAGCTAACTGGCATCACCTGATAGAACACAGAATCTCCAACTTCTCGGAAAATTGTCTAATGAAATCATAATCTTCTTTGGTCATCTATAATACAATTATTGAGAGCTAAGGAAAAAGCAATTATTCACTTTTGCCCAATAGTTCCCCTAAGAGAATGCCGTCTAATGTATCATGGGGGAGATGGCGATAACGAACTTCTTTCCCAGGTAAGAAGCAGAGCAGTGTCAGTTTGCAGCCAGTTCTAGCATTGGAAAGCTTGTCTTATTGGAGAGGTGAGGGGATCTGATGCCCTCCTGAACAGTGAAGCAAGAGAAACGCAGGTTTGCCTGTGAGCTGTGTTTGCCTGTGTGCTGTGTTTGTGAAGGCTGTGCTGATGTCGGACATTATGTCAAACGGTGCGATGCATTACCAATGTTCGTATGTCTGCACACACACATCTTAAATCATTAAGCCACTCGTGATTAATAGTGCCTGCGACCTCCTTTCAGACTCTTCCCAGGAATAAACTTCAAGGTTTGAGAGGAAAGTAAATGTTTTTTTAATGCACACTGAAAATATTATGTCTCTTAAAAAAAAAAAAAGAAAGAAAAAGAAAAAAAACTACAATAATAGATGCTCTTAAATTACAGGTCAAAACGAGTTGAGTTTCTTCGGTGCTGTGGTATAACTTTTATCTTCAACCGAGCTTAAAAGTATTTAATTTTTAAGGCTGGATGACACCCTACAATACAGTCTTCTGAGTGTTCAGACATTCTCTCAGCTAAGCAAATCTATTCTGTTAGCCAGAGCCTGACACCTGAACCACGCTATTAAAAATGCATTCCCTTGTGTCTAAGAATGTTTGTGTTAGAAGTCAGGATACCCTCCTTCCCCTGGGGATACTTCTCTTGGGGTTGGGGGAGGTGCTGGTGACAATCCAGTTCTTAATGCCAGCGCTAATTACCCGTAAAGGGTCACTGTGAAAATCTATGCGGTTACACTGCTTCTCCCTGGTTTATACTGAAGGATCTACCTAAAGGACATCAAGTGCCCTAAGTTTCTAGGTGTTTCTTCTATGTGGAAACACACAGAGGCTGAGACTGTTATCTACTAGCTCTACTCATTAGAAGGCCATAGGACCTCCCTCAAATCCCCAAAGAGATCGTTTTCCTGTTTCTCTCCCCCACCCGAACACTCTCTGTTGTTGATATCAACATTTATGGCTGTGAATTTCTTTTTTGTTGTTTGTTTCCCTAAGCAAAAAAACTAGATAAAATTGCCCCAGCCTTTAAAGTTACACCAGTTAATGCCCTCCAGTATTTGCACCTAAGATTCCTGTAACCAGAGCTTGAGTTTTCACACGTCACACAAACACCTGCTTACATAAGCATTCGGTCATCCTTGAGTGAGTGAGCTGTATGAAACAGATCCCTCACAACAATGATTCAGAGCCACTGAGTCCAGCTTGGTGTAGAAGGTAACAGTAAAACAGGCCAGGAATGGAGCTTGAGGGATGGGCGGGGGGAGGGGCAGGGGAGGCATCTGACCCCTCCTTACTGGGCAGAGTTCCTCAAAAAGTGACACTTGAATCCACATCAATTGTGTGCACAAATAGTTTCGAGATTCTCCATGGCCAGAAGATGGTTGGGAGCAACCCAGTAGTAAACCAACATACAACTAAAATGTGGGGTACCTACCCAGTTGGGATGATGTTCTCATGCATGCTACAATGTGGATGGACGGTGGAGACATGCTAAGTGAAAGGCCAGTCACAGAAGGCACACACTATACCATACTATTTTGGTGGACTGTCTACAGCAAACAGATCTATAGGGACAGACTGTAAGTTGCTTTGTGGTTGCTGAGTGCTGGGGAAATGGAAAGATTGTGGGGTGGGGGGTGGGGGATGGGAGAGGCTGAGGGGAGTAGGCGGTGAGGTGATAGCTAATGAGTATGGAGGGCTTTTGTTTGTTTTTCTTTTCAGGGTGATAAAAGTATTCTACAGTTGATTATTGTGACGACTGCACAGTCCTCTGAATATATGACAAAACGCTGAACTCTAGGTTTTGTTTGAATGGACAAATTGTACACATGATATGTGAATTATATCTCAGTAAAGTTGTTACAAAATTAGGAAGAATCTGTAAAAAACTTGAGCCCGATGCTTTATCAATATAGGTGAAAGTTCAAGTTAACAACAGTTACACTTAATGCTTCACAGTAATGCTACAGTGACCAAGTGTCCTCAAGCTCAAAATCAATTCCGAGAAGGTTCGGTTAACTCCCACCCGCCTTCCTCCCTCCACCCCGAGCCCATCACTCAAGTTCCAGTCCCTTCCTTAAAGCCTTCTTCTCCAAGGAGACCCACTCTCTGGACACTGTTCAACTCACGCTTTGGTTTCTTCCACACTCCTCAACAGGCCCACCCTGCAAAGCTAATTAAAGGATGTTGTTCCTGTCACAGTGGAAGCTGCTGAAGAAACTCTCCTCAGAGCATGTTCCCTGACAACCTGCCTCCAGCTGTTCTATTTTACGAAAAGGAAGACATTCTCTGAGTTTAGAGACCCCTATAGACTCTCAAACCCTCTGGAGCATCTTCTCAAGGTATGTCCCACACACTCCAGAACCAGAATTGGGTGTGGTGTGTTGAACAGCAGGCTCACAGGCTTTCCCCAGACCCATGGATCCAGACGCTCTACTGGGTGGCTAGGACGGCCTTGTACTTTAAATTGAGAGAAATATCAGTACCTGAGAGTATTCAGTCTACAGAATTCTTATGTGCATATTATCATGTAGTAGAGGCCTAAGGACAGCCATTTTGTTAGACGCCAAAAGCAGAGCGTTTAGTTTAAAAGCAAGCTTATACGTATATGTGTTGAGATGGAGGCCTTGGTTCCCAGGCCAGGTGACTGTTAGGCACACAGGAGAATATGGCACCTGCCACCCCTCAGTGATCTCACACCAGTCAAAAGTTTCTCTAGCCTTGTTCCTGGACAGCACAAGCATTCAGATGTTCTTCAGCCCAGGAGTCAGCCATCTGTCGTCACTGTTTCTTAGACTAACAGCAAGAGAAGAGGGCTAAGAAAGGCAGGCACACTGAGATGTGGGAAAGTGGAGCCTGTTATAGATCCAAAATCCTCAAATTCCCCTTCCTAAACTCTGAGTCTTTAAGCCCCATGGTTATAGTTTTCTGGAGGGCAGTGTGATGTGTTAAGAGGTTGTGAGAAAATGAATGAGGACAGTTCCAGAGACCATTACCCAATACAAAGGGATGTGTAGGCTTTTATTATTATTATTATTATTATTATTATTATTATTATTATTATTATTACAATGGAATAAATGTGGGTTAATGAATGAAAAAAATCTCTGAGGATAGCTAGGCAAATTAGACTCTGACTTTTTCTGAGATAACGGTAGAAAATAGTTGTGAAGAATTTGCTAATACCTTAGCTCCAAAACAGATTTGTATGTTAAATATGAAAGTTTCAGCTGTATTTTTCTCATCGTTGAAATTAAATACTTCTTGCATTGAAAACCCTCACAGACGGCAACTCAAGCCAACTGCCTTAAAAATTGTGCTTCATGATGACAATGCAGCCACTCCTGATGTGATCTGATAGACTAAGATCAGAAGGAAGGAGAGGAGGACCTCCCCTATCAGTGGACTAGGGGAAGAGCATGCATGAAAAAGGGGGAGGGGAGGGTAGGACCGGGAGGGGAGGAGGGAAGGGTTTATGGGGGGATACAAAGTGAATAAAGTATAATTAATAAAATAAAATAAAGAATAAAAAATAAAAAAAATTGTGCTTCACAAATTTCTAGGATAAATGAGCTAGTATGGTGTGTGTGTGTGTGTGTGTGTGTGTGTGTGTGTGTGTGTGTGTGTTTAAAACCTTGTGGTATCAGTTTCCTGCAGTTTCAAGTTTTTCTATTCAAAGCTGTAATGCACTTTTGTCTGAGGGGCTGGTCAGATTTACCAAGGAAACTGAAAACTACATATACTTTGTAAGGCCACACAGAGAGAAAGATGCTGACATAGGAAGTCTGTGTTAGAGTAAGGATATGCAGATGTGTTTAGCTGAAGTTTCCTTAAAGATCTAGGTGTTGATCTATCAAGAACCAAGACATCATTCCAAGAAAGGGTTTTTAAAGGGGTGTGTGTCTGTGTGTGTATGTGTGTGTGTGTGTGTGTGTGTGTGTGTGTGTGTGTGTGTGTGAAATGAAGCTGAAAGAGAACCCAGAGGCCAAGGCCCTGGTGTCAAGCTACCTGTGGCTGGAATATCCAGTGTCCCACTCACAGCAGCGTGTGATCTGTCAGGCTCAGGCTCAGGCTCAGGCTTAGGCTCAGGCCCAGGCTCAGGCCCAGGCCCAGGCCCAGGCCCAGGCCCAGGCCCAGGCTCAGGCCCAGGCTCAGGCTCAGGCTCAGGCCCAGGCTCAGGCTCAGGCTCAGGCTCAGGCTCAGGCCCAGACTCAGGCCCAGGCCCAGGCTCAGGCCCAGGCTTAGGCTCTAGTCTCAAAGGACAGGAGCTATGTCCCCTCCTCCACTGAGAGGCTTTGCAGCTTAGGAGGTAACTAAATGAGCCTGACTGTGCCTGGCCTCTAACAACACTGGTGAACTTCAGCCACCCTATCCTGGCTGGGTTTGGGTGGCGAGAGAAGAGCTAAACTGTGGAGATGGTGGCGTGAGGGTATGAGCTTTCAGTGTCTGGGGAAGAGTGCAGTGGATACAGTCTTGGCAAAAACTACCAAAGCTCCTTGAGGTTGGGTTTAAAAAAAAAATTAAAGCCACTAACATTGGACTTTGTAAGCACAGACCTTAATGGTGGCACAAAACAGAAGGGTAGGCATGCCAGTGCACCAGAAAGCAAACTCTGACACCATTCCAGGAAGCAGGAGCCTGTGCAGCGACCATATAGAACATGGCAACAGATAAGATAAGGAAATAACCACAGGACTTCTCTACGTATTGTAGAACTCAGGCAGACTTTCTTAAAGACGTATTTATTTTTATTTTATGGATATGGTTGTTCTGCCTGAATGTATGTCTGTGCACCGTGTGTAGTGCCTGCAGAGGTCAAAAGAGGACGTCCAGTCCTCCGGAACTGGAAATACCACTGCTAGCTGCCATGTAGGAGCTGAACTTGGGACCTCTGCAAGAACAATAAATGCTCTTAACCGCTGAGCCATCGATCTCCCAGCTATAACCTCAGACATAATATCTTACAATATATAACCTCAGACATAATAATATCATAAGACCATCAGCAGCCACAAACAGCAGTTAACTTACAAATTAAGAATTCCAGCAATCAGGAGAATGAGGCCCAAGGATTGTGAGTTTGAGGCTTGGCTGGGCCACACAGTAAGACTCTGACAAGAGTCTTCCTCTGTGGAGAGGAAAGGAGGGAGAGAGGATGGAAGTTGGGGTTCAAAGGTTGTGGTCTTGTTTTCCCGGCTACTCAGGAGGAGGTTGAGGCAGGAGGACAGTTTGGGCACAGAAGTCCAAGACCATCTGGAAACAGAGTAATACCCCATTTCCAAGAATAAACAAACAAAAAAGTTCAGAGATTTAGAAATGTTCTTAAAGTCAAACTATAAAAATAGGAAGAAGAAAGAAAGAAAGAAAGAAAGAAAGAAAGAAAGAAAGAAAGAAAG